>NC_090195.1:3179799-3479799 GCF_024679245.1 Pseudorasbora parva
GTTTCTTCAGTAGAACATTAATTAAGATTTTTAACTCAACCGTTGCTCGTATAATGGATGTCAATGGGGTGTGTTTATATTAGAGTAAAAAACACACAGACATACAAATCCATATTAAACCCTGTGGCTCGTGACGACTCATTGATGTCTTAAGACATGAACCGATCAGTTTCTGCGAGAAACCCAGCAGTATTTGTTATTTTTTTACCTGATATCAGACAAATCTCATCTAGTATTCCCAATGCCATTACTTTCGTAGAGTTCACTCTAAAAAAGGCTGGGTTAAAAACAACCCAAGTTGAGTTGAAAATGCACCGACCCAACAATTGGGTTGTTTTAACCCAATGGTTGAGCTGTTCTTACCCAGCAATTGGGTTGTCTTAAGCAACATTTAACCCAACCACTGGGTTAAAACAACTCAACCACTGGGTTAAAACAAC
Source organism: Pseudorasbora parva (assembly GCF_024679245.1). Taxonomy (NCBI): domain Eukaryota; kingdom Metazoa; phylum Chordata; class Actinopteri; order Cypriniformes; family Gobionidae; genus Pseudorasbora; species Pseudorasbora parva. Next base: position 3,180,240 of record NC_090195.1, read on the forward strand.
CCAATTGTTGGGTCGGTGCATTTTCAACCCAACTTGGGTTGTTTTTAACCCAGCATTTTTTAGAGTGTAAGGTCAAAATCCCAGTGTGATCATATATATATATATCAATCATTCGACCGATCTGTGCAGGCTCGGACAGGCACTAATTAGGCATATATACATATATGCGTCATTAGTGCCTGTCCGTGCCTGCATAGATCGGTCGAATGATCTATGTAAATATATCTATAATCGCGCTGGGACTTTGACCTTATTTGATGGAAGTAATGGCATTGGGAATACTAGATGAGATTCGTCTGATATCAGGTAAAAAAATAACAAAGACTGCTGGGTTTCTCGCAGAAACCGATCATTTCATGTTTTAATTAATAGCTATGATTTTTTTTTTTACATTTATATAGCGCTTTTCAAGGCACTCAAAGCGCTTTACATATAGAAAAAGGGAATCTCCTTAACCACCACCAGAGGGCAGGCCCACCTGGATGATGTGACGGCAGCCATTTTGGGCCAGAACGCTCACCGTACACCAGCTTATGATGGAGAGGAGACTGAGGGATGAAGCCAATCATGATATCGGGATGATTAGGAGGCCATGATGGACAGCGGCCAATGGGCAAATATGGTCAGGACGCTGAAGTTACACCCCTACTCTTTATTGACGGACATCCTGGGATTTTTAATGACCACTGAGAGTCAGGACCTTGGTTTAACGTCTCATCTGATGGACGGTGCTCTTGGACAGTATCGTGTCCCCATCACTATACTGGGGCATTAGGACCCACACAGACCACAGGGTGAGCGCCCCCTGCTGGCCTCACTAACATCTCTACTGGCAGAAGCCTAATTTTTCCAGTTGGTCTCCCTTCCAGGTACTGGCCAGGCTTAGGCCTGCTTACATTTAGGCTGCTGGCAAAGACAGCTTTGGCAGGATGTCTTAAGACATCAATGTGTCGTCACGAGCCACAGGGTTTAATATGGATTCGTATATGTCTGTGTGTTTTTAACTCTCATAGAAATACACCCCATTGACATACATTATATCTTGGAGCAATGGTTGGAGTTAAAAATCTTCATTTGTGTTCTACTGAAAAAACAAAACACATCTCGGATGCCCTGGGGATAAGCAGGTAAACATTAAATGTTCATTTTTGGGTGAACTATCACTTTAATTCCTCCCCAGAAGTGTCTCACATGATTGCATTCCCAAACACTAGGCATCCAAATGCAAGAGAGAACATGCCATTATTTATGATGAAGTAGAGCCACAGTTTCTTCCCCAATTGCTCTAACTCTTTATATTACAGATATTTGGCACCATGTCCCCAGGAAGTGGCAATGTGTTCTTGAACACATGGGATGGAAACGCTGCTTTATTCGGAAAAAAAGTTTAATGCAATAAGTTAAATTTGCAACTGGGAACATAGCTATTGATGTTCTTTCATGATAGAGTAAGACATGAATCTTTCTGCACTTACTGGTGTAATCAGAAACGTTGCTTGGCACACCTCCAGTAGTCTTATTCACTATAGCTCTAACTGTGAATTCATACCTGGCTCCTGGAATTAGACTTTTAATAGTGCACAGTTCACTATCACAGTCTTGATTCATTGTTGAATCATTCAACATATTTCTGATGAGTACTGAATAGGTCTCACAGTCTCCTTCTGGTTTACTCCAGTTGAGGATGACGTTATCAGTTTTCACACTCACTACTGTCAGATTTTCAACAGCAGAGGGCGCTGAAAGAGGGACAGCACTCAACTCATTAGTCACAATGTTGAAAATTATTTGAATAATATATAATTTTAAATAAATTAATAAATTGATTGTTTTACATTATGTTGATTAAAAATAAGCCACAGCAAAGGTCTACAGAGGGGTATTTGGATGTGTTAAAGTGCCTCATTATGCTTTTTTAGATATTACCCTACATGTAGTGTGTAATAGAGCTGTTTGTGAACGTAAAAGGTCTGCAAAGTTTCAAAGATGAATGTTATTGTCTCCTAAAAAGAAAGAAGTGATTCTGAACTGCTTAGTCAGTGATTCCAGTCTTAGTCCCTGCATGAACCTACAGTACAAAGGTTAGTAACTCATTTGCATAATGATTTTCATTGGCTGCTGGCAAACAACGTCTACAGCGTCAGGACCTTGGTTTAACGTCGCATCGGTGCTCTTTTGACAGTATAGTGTCCCCATCACAATACTCGGATGTTAGGACCAAGCCTGCAGTCTCCCTCTCATTTACTGAAGCTTTCGCGCCTCGATCGCCCCCCCGGTGACCGGTCCCAGTATAGCCGCCCCTCTGTGTTTTCTAATGGACGCGAGGCAAACTAAATAATAAAATTACACTTCAAAAATTTTCCTCAAAGTTAGTTTATGTCACTGAAGGCAGTTATCATCACGATGATTTCATTTCAAGTGTTCGTTTTTAAAATAAGTTTAGTTTGAGTTAGTTATTTGATGCTATAAAAACGGGGGGTGTGACGTCATGATTGACAGCTGAGACTGACGGCTTCTCTGAGTGAAGTTGTCTCTGAGGCACTAACAGACTTTTTTCGAAATTTTTGGGAGCAGATTGGAGCTTTAGCTTTAATTTCTACATTTCCATAACTGTTTATTTCACACCAACATAATTAATTGTTCTGCATCTGCAAGAGTGTGGGCGGGCTTTTGATATCGTAGCTCTACTTCCTGCGCTCTACTGCGCAACTCCTGTCCCGAAATCGCTACTGCGCAGACTCGGTCCCAAGATCTCCGCGCCGTGCAAGGCCGCCTAAAAGCTTCAAATCTACCAAGCGGAAACGGATGATGTCAAGTCGTCCATATTTTTTTACGTCCAATGGTTAGGACCCACACAGACCACAGGGTGAGCGCCCCCTGCTGGCCTCACTAACACCTCTACTGACAGAAACCTAGTTTTCCCAGTTGGTCTCCCATCCAGGTACTGGCCAGGCTCAGCCCTGCTTAGCTTCAGTGGGAAACCAGTCTTGGGCTACAGGGTGATATTGCTGCTGGTTAAACTTTTGCTGTATCCGGTCGGCTAAACACCGAACACATCTTCCATTTTTAAGAATGACTTCAGTGCCGTTCATTGTTTTTTTCTCAGAGAAAAGCTTAACTCAAAGTCTTCCAGAGTTGCGGCCAAAGTCGATTCGAAAGGCCACCATTCGCCAGCTTCTTTGTTTACAGGTAGCACACACATAAACTCTGCCGTCATTATGATAAGCCCGCCCACCGACTCTTTACACATATATATGTGAATAGCCTGACCAGACTTTGTTTTTTCCAGCTCAGGGGCCTATTGCACAAAACTAGGATAAGGGATTAAGCCGGGATATCTTGGTGATCTTGTCATCTGTATGCAAAATGTAGTACACCGCTGTCGTGTCAACATACCCTGAAGGCACACTCGCACCATGAACGATAATGATAACAAAAGATATCTGTATATAAGGGGATAAATTGAGCCAGGATCACAAAGATATCCCGGCTTAATCCCTTATCCTAGTTTTATGCAATAGGCCCCTGAAGTCTATCGAGAGTTGCTAGACTACACTCATGGTAAAATAGATTTGCTGTTGTTAGGGTGCGTCTAGATTTCTAGGCTAGATAAAAGCGTCTGCTAAATGAGTCAATCTAAAAGTAAAATTAGGAAGGTTTAAAACAGCATAATGGGGCACTTTGAAAAAGTACTAGTAAAATGTAGATAAATTCAGATAAACATACCAGATCTTACAATAGTCATAACACTGTACACTCTCTAGAATACTCGATTCTACATACAACATGATTACAACACAAACTCAAGGATTGACGGTACGTTACTCCTTATTGTGCTGTACTTTGAAATCTTGTGAACATTAAAAACGAAATCTACTCACTGGTGTAGAAGGAGATATTCTGCGGATTGAGATCCCTGCCACACTTCACTGGAAACACCTGAACTTTGTACAGATTTCCTGGTGTCAGATCCCATAGTTGTTTATACAGGACAGTCTCATTAGATATCTGTTTTGTCTCATTTGTTTGGTTCTTCCCAGCGATTTCCACTCTGTAGTGAGTAATGTTACCAGGTGCATCACTCCAGTTCAGATTGCCTGACCTTGTGGTAACATTGGACATGCTTATTTGCCCAAAAAAGCGATCTACGAACAGATAAGTGCAACCATGTGTATCGGCAGAAACTGACAAGTTAACAAAAGGTTTCTAAAGGAAGATTGATGCCATAGAAAAACATCTTTGTGGTTCCACATTTTTGGTTCCACAAAGAACCTTTCAGTGAATAGTAATTTAAATAATAATTTAAATAATTTAATTTAATAATCCTTTTGTGCAATAGGAAGTTTTCATGATTCTTCATGGAACCATCAATGCCAATAGAGAAATGGAAGCTTAAGTTCTTGCAGGAAGACTTAATCACTTCGTCACTTATTAACCTAATCTCTATCCAATCACGTCCTCATATTTTCTGTGTAAAGTTCGTACTTACACAGGTTTGAGTTCGCGGATGACAATGCGACAACAACCTCCATCCTCCCCACCACCACCAGGATGGTTCCATCCTGCCTTCATCTTCGGGCAGGAATATGTTCATCCACTACCCTCTGATTATAAACTATGCCAAAACTTTTTTATGCTTGCTGGGCTGTCAATAAATGTATGCTTCATTCATCATTCTATCTCCCGAGTCTTTCTGGTAGAACCTTTATTTTTTAGTGTGTAAGTCTGAGAAACAAGGTTCTATATAGAATTATAGGGTTCTTGACTCAATTTAAAGAACACATTATGCCGGAAAGGTTCTATGATAACAAATCATCACTATGGTTTTCTTTCATACTTATTCTTCTTCTTTTGGACCAAGGCTTGGTGCATAACTAATACTGCACAGTTTGTCACAGACCAATGAATGAGATGTCAAAACGATCGGCTTATTAGAGAAAGCTGTGCTATGACTTTTCTAAGCGACCGGACATATGATGTTTGCACAGCGGACAAAAAAATCCCATATATTTACAATGGCAGTATCTTCATGTTTATGAATCCCAACTGTCACTTTCACATATACAGGGCCTTAGGAGTTCTCTCAGTCTCTATAAGCCATACATCGGCACCAGAACATCATACAGAAATGTTGGTTATAGCTCTCTTGCAGTCGGGCTGAACACTGTAGCAACTAGCCAGTGGAGAGTTTTTCCACTGTAAGCACCACTCATGGTTTCTTGCTTGCACAGACCAATCATTTGTGTTTTTTTCTTGTTTTTCATAGACCTATATATTTTTTTTTTTCATCAAAATTATAGCATGGATATATGGAAGCTTGCAATTTCAAGAAAAAAATGTCAGAATTGTATGATATAAAGTCCCAATTGCCTTATTTATTTTTATCCTGAGGCAGAAACAAGTCATAATTGCGTGATTTAAAGTCATAATTGCGTGATTTAAAGTCATAATTACGTGATTTAAAGTCATAATTGCGTGATTTAAAGTCATAATTGTGTGATATGAAGTCAGAATTGTGATATTAACTCGCAATTCTGAGAACAAAAGTATTTTTTGTAACACACCCTTTATAACACATAATTACAAGTTTATATCTCGCAATTCCAAAAGTAAACTCGCATTTGTGAGATAAATAGTCACAATAATTTTTTTATTGTTTTTATTCTGTAGTGGAAACAAGCTTCCATACCATACCATAACCCTGGCCTGAGGGTGAGTAAATTAACAGAAAATGTAACATCAATGGAAACTTTGCATTGCACAAAAGGTTCTGAAAAATGTAAAGTGATTCTTTTAAAGGTGGGGTAAGTGCTATCTGGTAACCGTTGTTATTTCAATCACCAAACAAACACGCCCCTACCCCCAAAAAGGGTCTCGGCCCTATTTTGATAGCTCCGCCCCACACATACGTAACCCAGGCAACGACTATGGCAGAATCTGTGTGTAACTAATCTAGGTCGAATATTCAATTAAAAAAATCATCCCTTCCATCAGAAAAACACAAACCGTTCTCATGAGCAACTCGATAGCACACAAGCCGACAGTCCATCTAACGATATATTACAGTTATGACCAGATTAGAGTTATAGCGATCACAAAACACAAACCGTTCTCATGAACAACTCGATAGCACACGAGCCGACAGTCCAGCTAACGATATATTACAATTATGACAAGATTAGAGTTATAGCGATCACAAAACACAAACCGTTCTCATGAACAACTCGATAACATTAGTATACAAGCTCGATAGTCCAGCTAACGACATATTACAATTATGACCGGATGGGTTATGTAGATAAAAAGAGGAACCAAACATATATTACGAGTATAGTATCTTACCTGTCGGACACATTTTGTGAGCTGACACTTGAAACACTGAGGGGATTTAGATGCTCCATGCGGTGTAGAAATGAACGGGTCTTTATCATCGCGAGATGAGCGACAATACGATCGCAAATGGACAAACAAGCAAACATGACACACGAGCATATTCAAGCAAAAGCCAGCATATATTATTCTTTCTTGGCTAATCTCCGTCCTGTGTGACCCGTGTGTTTTGAATAATGACGCGCACTGAGCCTCTCTTCTCCTAAGACACGCCCCTTACCTGCTGATTGGCTACAAGTTTGTTATTCCACTCGGCCGGAGTCCTTTTTCTAAAACGGTTTTGAAATAACACTTACCCCACCTTTAAGAACTGTTCACTGTTTTGAGGAACCAAAATGGTTCCTCTATGGCATTCTGTCAAAACCTCCTTTTGAAACCTTGATTTTTAAGAATGTAAGAGCACCAACAATGATGCTGTGCTCTAAAACACAGGTCTTACCATCATAACAAATGAAGGACTGACTTTCATTGCAATTTATTTCCTTCCACATGCCAAAGCTGAGCAAGACCACACAAGGATCCTCGATGTACACTTCCGGATCTGGCTCGGGTTCGAAGATGCAATTGCTGGCTGTGGTGCTCTCTGTTGTGACGGCGTTTGTTGTGGCATTTGGGGTGGTGCTAAAGGTTGTGGCATTTGGGGTGGTGATAAATGTTGTGGCATTTGGGGTGGTGATAAATGTTGTGTTATTTGGGGTGGTGCTAAACGTTGTGGCATTAGGGAAGGTGCTAAATGTTGTGGCATTAGTGGGGGTGCTAAATGTTGTGGCATTAGTGGGGGTGCTAAATGTTGTGGCATCAGGGGCGGTGTTTAATGTTGTGGCATCAGGGGCGGGGCTAAATGTTGTGGCATCAGGGGCAGTGCTAAATGTTGTGGCATCAGGGGCGGTGCTAAATGTTGTGGCATTAGTGGTGGTGCTGAATGTTGTAGCATTAGTGGTGGTGCTGTACATTGTGGTCACATATGTGTACCCTTGCACTGTATTTTTAAGCTGACCATATGTCATATTTAAGCAGCTAAGGATTTCGTTCAGTATAGGACACATATCTGATTGGTTAGTTTGAGATATTGAGGATATATCTGGAGAGGTTACCTGAGAAAATGCTGTAATGGAGGTTTGTGTAGAGGTTTGCGGTGAGGTTTGTGTAAAGTTTTGTGTAGAGGTTTGCAGTGAGGTTTCTGTAAAGTTTTGTGTAGAGGTTTGTGTAAAGTTTTGTGTAGAGGTTTGCGGTGAGGTTTGTGTAGAGGTTTGCAGTGAGGTTTTTGTAGAGATTTGTGTAGAGGTTTGCGGTGAGGTTTTTGTAGAGATTTGTGTAGAGGTTTGTGGTGAGGTTTGAAATGAGGTCGCTGGATTAGACGTTGTGGTAGTTATTAGCGTGCTCTGTGGAATCTGTGTAGTTGAGTAACATTTAGGAATCATTTTCTTTACTTTATTTGGCACTGGATGACCAGGGTACCAATTCTGATATGTAACAGGATCACCATTGGACCATCTGGACCATGGGATGGTGCCATTGAAGCTCTTGCGGAGCCCAATCCAGTAGTCCAAAGAGAGGTTCTGCTTCACAATAAGATGGACATTTCTGCTGGTGACGGTCGTCAGTTCTTTGAAACACACCTGACAGTGGTGCCTGGCCTCATCCCACGTGGGATTTTGGAGCTTGGTCTCATTCCATGTGGTATTTTGGAGCTTGGTCTCATTCCATGTAGTGTTTTGGAGCTTGGTCTCATTCCATGTAGTGTTTTGGAGCTTGGTCTCATTCCATGTGGTATTTTGGAGCTTGGTCTCATTCCATGTGGCAATGGACTGGGAAATATGAAAATACTCCTCCTCTGCCCATATGACTGAGCCTGAACATGATCAATTGATAAACAAGTTGTCGTAATGTTTGCATACATGTCAAAAATAATACTTCTCTGAACCCTCTGGTGCTCCTCATTTTGGAAACACTCAAACTCCTCCCAGTCAAAAATGTCTGAACACCTTAAATGTGACTTTTCCCCCACCATTGACGAGATTTTATGTAATTTATGATACAACTTTCCTGCCATTAGCTATGTTTCCATCCACCTATTTGATGTGCATTTGGGCAATAATTATGATGCACTTATTTCCACAATTTTACAATACAGTTAATGAATCCATTACTGTGGTTTCCTGCATTGCAGCTGATTTGTAGATTGTACCTCTCAAAAATTCTCTGTATTTTTATTTTCCCAATCATTTCTATGGCGATTACCAAATGTGACTATTGAACTTTTTTTGAATCATGTCCACGATTTTGTTCATATCGCAAGTGCCACAAAAGTTACCAAGTGTCACAGCATTCTGATGACATAAATCAAATCTGAAGAGCACCAGAGGTTAAATGAGTTTGTCTTAGTAGTATCCAGATAAATTATTTATAATACTTAATGTATAAGTAAAAATGGATGTTGTCTGGCTTTAGACAGTTTAAGCACATTTTAAGCAAAAACTGTTAATGGTTTACCATTTATGCAAGTTACTGTGAATTCAATGCAAATAATAAAGAACTTTGCTCATCATTTAGGCTTGGTTATGCAAATTTTAGGTAAGCCAGGGAGTTTTTTTACCAGGAAGCTTTTGAGGATGTAAATGCAAACTATGAGTGGAATAAACAAGGAGCAGTTGCACAAAAGTCCAACATGATTGTAAATGAATAAATGTACTTGGAACCCTACAAAACTCTTAAGAAACATGCTAGACATCCTCTTAATATTTTATATTCCTCAAAAAAGTGTTATATATACACAACCAGTCAAACACTTGGAATAATTCATATATTTTAATATAATTTTGAAAGAAGACTTCAAATAAATTAAGCAGCACACGTTTTAACACTGATCACATTTTCTTGAGCAGGAAATCATCATATTAGAATGATTTCTGAAGGATCATGTGACACTGAAGACTGGAGTAATTCAGCTTTGCATTGAATGAATCAATTACATTTTAAAATATATTACAATGGAAAATAGTTACTATAAGTTTTTTTTTGTTCAAATCAGTGCAGCCTTGGTGAGCATTAGATACTTTTTTAAATAATTGTTTCCAATCTTTTTGTCCTCTCAATAAAATAGGATTAAGAAAGTAAAAACTTCTGTTAGTTTACAGACTTACTCAGGAGAAGTGCCAGCCACAGTGCATTCATCTCACATCTGCTTCTTGAAGATTCGCTGGTTGTCAATCTCACGTCAGGACAGAAAATGTACAACACCTTTCTGAGTAATGAAAGCAGAATCATTCATTAACAACCTGAAAGGAGTCAGAAAGACAAACTTGACTCTTCAGATTAAGGTACTCTATCGACTCACTCAGCCTGTAATCCTCTCCTGTCCACTGATCGCCCTGATCTGATTCTGAGCTCTGCAGTCTTTAACAATATCATATTCACACAGTGACTTTGCATAAGAAACCTCACAATTTCCATTGAGCCTGCATTTGCACATAGCTGGACACAGCTGTGTAACAGACTCAGGTCTGTTACCATGTTCACACCACCTTAAATACTACTACTACCCAGCACTAGGGTGCTTTAGAAGGTGGCATATCCCAGGTGGGTAGTAGAGTTAGGAAGATTTGTTGGACAGAGGAAGCATGGCTTACTTATGCTGCGTTCCACTCCACTTTAAGACACGCACTTGCAAACTTCCCTAAGCACTTCCCCTTGGGGGAATCCCTGCTGCCATTTTGAAGTGCGTTCCACTTCGTGAAGTTGACAAGGGAAGTTTATATGGACAGACCCTTGCTCCCTCGATTTTGACCGAGTTAGCGAGTCTACTTCATATGTACACTTAAGGCACCTTCATATACCACAATGCAACGCGATTGTGACGTCACCACATCGCGTTTAATTTACCCCACCACAAACAACTTTATGATATTTTTAAAAACATTTAAAACAACCCAAATACATCCATATACATATAGAATGCTGCATTAAACAATTTCGTAAAGGAAAAAAAATAATAATAAATCAACTCCATAGTGGATTCCAAGTGATCAAGGGCTTAGGGCGTTCCAGTTCAGTCCATTGCAAAGTTTCCGCCAGTAGTGGGCACTCATGCAACGTAAGCAATGATCCGAGTGAACGAGACGGAGGGAAGTTTGCGAGTGAAGGGCATGATAAAAACGAACTGGAATGCAGCACTATTGTGTTGCCACAAACTGCTTTGAGTCCTGATTGGGAAACTTAGGTTTTGTGCTTAGTCAAAGTAAGGAGTATTTTCTTTTTCTTTATTTATTCTTCATGTTTTTCGGGGTGATTTTTGTTGTATAGATATGTTATCATTGCACATGCTTTGTTTTGGGTTATTTGAGATGGTTTGCTAATTGGTTTCACAACTAATGTTTAGTTTATGTTTTCTGTTGTAGAAGGACACTTTGTTGCTTCTATCATTCCTACCACTTTCGTAGATTGCTGGGATTACCCGTTATTATCTGTACAAGTTCTCTGCCCTGTCGATCTCTTCGATCTTAAGCACAAAGGACGGTAAGGGATACCGGCACATCTCCCATCCTCTACGAGACAGTCTTTTGGGACGTGTGGACTTTTTACGTCAAGTTCATCCTGAACAATGTTGACCCCATCTTAGGCGGGTTTGCTTCTCAACCAAAACTTGCAAAGACTGGTATTTACGTGATTACATTTACAGTTGTTCTTGCTGGTATGGTCATTGTGTATTTTGATTTCAGTAGGTGTTGAGGGTGTATTGTAAATGTAATTTGTGTGGTTTACTTATTTGGTTGTATGGTGTAACAAAGTTCGATAGTATGAGGAAGGAAGAGGACACGGGGGTCGGCTGGACGGTTGATGCTTCTTTATTTTTAACTCAAAACTTCAACTACACACACTGCGGTGTGGATTCACATAAACACACGATCACTTCCGGGTCGGCACTTCCGGCTTCCGGTTACTCAGTCTCTGTGGGGGTTTGGCATCAACCGTCCGATCTCTCTCTCTTCCTGGTCTCCGGTTCCACCGAGGTTTTATACCCTCTCCGCGCTCATTACTGGAACAAGAGACAGGTGTTATTAATCTGCGTCCAACCCACTCACTTACCGCTCGTCCCGCGGCTCTCTCTCCCGCTGCAGACCTCGCTGAACCACGCCCCCCTTGCCACATATGGATAATTAGATAAAGTGTCAAGAGCACATGTTTATTCTAATTGTTTTGAGTGATTTATACCTGGTTTAAACTGTGTTGATAAAAAATAAGTTGGTGGTTCCTTCCCTAAAAATCAGATTTATAGCTGTCTTAAACTTAAAGTAGTTAAGACAGTTATAGCTGAAACATGTTAACATGTCAGAGTTGTATTTAAGACCAGACCTCCAAGACCAAGACTAGAGGCCCTTTCACACCTACCTTGTTTGGTCTGGATTTTCAGACTTTTCAGTTTGGTCTGAATCCAAATTACAGGTGTGAAATCTCCCCCAGACCTAACCAAACAAATGAAATTTAGTCCGACCAAAAGAGGTAGTCTCTGTCCAGATCAAACTGAAAAAAGGTTTGTTTGTTTTTTCTTGTGTGAAAGCATTTCCTTTATGGTTATGACTTTCAAATAATTTACAGGAAGTTCCTGTTTATGTTTAAATATAATAATTTCAAATTTCATCTAGGCTATATTGATTATGAAAAGTGAAAAAATGCACAATGTCATAAGACAGAAGGTCAGAAATGATTTTGACCACTTCATTAAGTTTTGTAATGTAGAAAGTCTTTCTTTAAAGTGAAGTTTGTTTTGTATACATTGTATCTTAATTTTAATCAATGTTTCATCAGCCAATTGCCTGGATTTCATAAATAAGAAGCAAATAGGCTATAGCAGACAGCAATCATGACATGGAGGCGCCGGAGTGATCACATTGCTCTTGAACATGTCTAATAACCTGCAACTCACAAGGCTACTTGCCTCACAGACACGAGAAATAAGCTTGAAATGTCCACTTTTAAACAAAATAATTTGAACCTAAAAGAAATAGTCAAGCAATGTGGGCGTGGTCACTGATCAGCACTGATCAGCAACGCCAGCTGGTTCTCTTCAGTATGTGTCTTTATATGTTCAGTAACTGGTGTCTCATGTTGTCAGATCATTGTGGTTCCTGGTGTGTGTGTTCCTGCTTTGTTCCCTCGCTGTTTCTGGTCCCTGGAGTCGCTCGTTATTTGTTGTGTGCTGTTGTCTGGTTGTTCCACACAGCACCGGGACTCAGTCAAAAGGAGATGCAGACCCTCCAATCATCACGCAGAAGCTCGGAGTCCAGGCCAGCCCACTCCCCATTCACTCCCAGAGACGCTGAGCGTCCGTGGGCGGGACATAATCGCAGCGTTTATCCAATGACCATCTAGTTTCAAAGCGCTGAAAAAAAATGTTTAAAGCAGCCCCATTGAAGTCAATGGACGCTGGGCTTCAATAGGGAAATGCACTGTGACACTGCGGGAATGTATGAGAAGGAAATCGAGTCAGCCGACCTGCTATATGTAACTGATTCTGAACGAACTCGTCTTTGAGATGAACTTTTTTAGTCAATACAATGTTAATATAATAGTACATATTTGACCATTAATTTTGTGACATTATAAGGGAAGCCGAGCTTCCCTTGCAGTCTTAAAGAAATCGCCACTGCTGTGAATACTTGGTCATGCCGTTCAGGCTTTCCAACTCCCCAGCGGTCTTCCAGGTACTCGTCAATGACGTGCTGAGAGATATGGTCGACCAGTTCATATATGTCTACTTGGATGACATATTGATTTTTTCAACTTCTCTCCAGGTTAATGTTCAGCATGTCAGACAAGTGCTTCAGAGGTTGTTGGCGAATGGCCTTTTTGTCAAGGTGGAGAAATGCGTTTTTCATGCACAGTCTGTTCCTTTCCTAGGGTACATCATCTCATCTGAGGGAGTACGTATGGACCCTGACAAAGTTAAGGCTGTGATAGATTGGCCAAGTCCAGATTCCCGTAAGGCCCTACAGCGGTTTCTGGGATTCGCCAATTTCTATTGGTGGTTCATTCGCAACTACAGCCAACTAGCCACGCCTCTGACAGCCTTGACCTCTCCCCGAACTACGTTCAGGTGGTCCGATACAGCCGAGGCTGTATTCCCCAACCTGAAAAGCCACTTCATTTTGGCTCCCATCCTTGTGGCACCTGATCCATCACGTCAGTTCGTGGTAGAGGTCGACGCCTCAGAGGTGGGGGTAGGCGTAGTTCTCTCCCAACGTTCTTCCGCAGATGCAAAGATGCACCCTTGCAAAAAAAAATTCTCATCGTTTATCTCCTGCCGAACGTAACTATGACATTGGTAACAGAGTTGTTGGCTGTCGAGTTGGCGCTGGAAGAGTGGCGTCACTGGTTGGAAGGATCAGGCGTACCTTTCATTGTATGACCGATCACAAGAACTTAGAATGCATCAGAACCGCTAAAAGACTCAACTCTAGGCAGACTCGGTGGGCACTTTTTTTCCGAACGTTTTGACTTTTCTCTTTCGTACGGCCCGGGTTCCAAATACATTAAACCCGATTCTTTATCTCGTATTTTTGATCAATCCATATTTTGCACGGTTTGTGCCACTGGTAAAACTTCCAATCGTCCTCCAGATGGGTTATTACAACCGCTGTCAGTCCCTTCGAGACCCTGGTCCCTTATCGCTCTAGATTTTATTACCGCCTCAGCTAAGGAGATAGCGGTTACTGTCATTGATCACGTCTTTCGGTTACATGGCCTCCCGATGGACGTGATGTCTGACAGGGGTCCCCAGTTTGTGTCCAAATTTTGGCGAGAGTTTTGTAAACTTGGGGAGTGACTGTTAGTTTATCTTCGGGGTTTCATCCGCAGAGATATGGTCAAACTGAGAGAGCCAACCAAGATTTGGAGAGAGTGTTGCGATGTTTGGTTTCCAGGAATCCTTCATCCTGGAGTCAGCAACTCTCAATGGTGGAGTACGCGCACAATACGTTGCCAGTGTCATCCACGGGCCTATCTCCGCTTCAATGTAGTGTAGGTTACCAGCCACCAGTTTTTCCCAGTTTGGAATCCGGAGTCACGGTCCCCTCCGCTCATGCCTTCATCCAGAGGTGCCGTCAAACCCCAGAGCCTGTGAGACTCTTCTCCAGGTAGGGACGCTCACAAAGGATAAGGCTGATCGCCACTGGTCTATGCCTCCGATATACATTGTTGGTCAAAAAGTGTGGCTTTCTACTAAGAACATTTCTCTTCGATCCGTATCTAATAAACTTGCTTCTAAATTTATTTGCGCGTTTCCTGTCACCAAGATCATTAGTCTGGTAACAGTCCGACTAAAACTTCCAGGAGAATTCACCCCGCCTTCCATGTGTCTAAAATAAAGCCTGTGTTTCATGCACAGATTAATCCGCCAGTCCTGGTCCCCCCTGAAGCTGGGTTCCTGCTAAAGACATTCTGGATCAATCCCTGATCAATGATTACAATCGACAGGTAAGTCCGTCTGGGAATGCCAGGAGGCATTCCTAGAGGAGAGGGTAATGTCATGGTTCATGAATCCACTGTCTCTCTCTCTTTTTTGTGTTGTGTCTGTGGACGTGGTCACTGATCAGCGCTGATCAGCAACGCCAACTGGTTCTCATCAGTGTGTCTTTATATGTTCAGTAACTGGTGTCTCATGTTGTCAGATTGTTGTGGTTCCTGGTGTGTGTGGGTTCCTGCTTTGTTCTCTCGCTGTTTCTGGTCCCTGGAGTCGCTCGTTATTCATTGTGTGCTGTTGTCTGGTTGTTCCACTCAGCACCGGGATTCGAGCACTGTTCACTGGATCACGTCACAGGAGATTGGAGCACCTTCACCACGCTGTCCACCGAAGTCCCTGCGTCCGGCCCAGTCTGCTTGTGACCGTTCTGACCTTGTGTTTGTCTAATTTGGCTTCGGCCTTGTATAGCGTCTATTGCACTTGCATCCAAAGTCTGATTTAGTTACATAAAGTAACTAAATCAATACAAGAGGACCCAGAGGGGTGCACACACAAATCGTTTTAAAACATTCAGACATGCAAAAAAAGGCCCTAATGCTTTATCTTTGCTTTTTCACAGTTGGTGATATTTTTAATCCGGATGACACAAATATATATATGTGTGTGTGTGTGTGTGTGTCATCCAGATATAAATTATCACCAACTGGATGCATGTATAAAGAAAATACAATGTCTCCCAAAATCAACTATTATCATTGTTTGAATCTCAACAAAGTTGACAGTCAACAAAAAGTTTTTTTTTGCCGCAATGCGGCTTTGGTTTCTTGTGTTGTGATTTTCAGGGTTTAAACGATTTAAGGTAACTCATATAAAAATATAAGCGTTTAACTGTTGCTTCTAAACAGCTGATCTGTTTCTCCTTCAATCTCTTTCTATAACAACATACAAATGTCACCATAATGGTGCCTTCAAATGAAACATTCAAAAAACCATAAGAATTTTCATCAGCAGTTTGTAGATATTCTTACATATTCATAACAATATGTTATAATTTAAGTGTGCAGAGTAGATTTTTAAATGTTTACGCTTGGTCTATCCACATTATTTTCGGTATTGAGCTAAATCCCTGTGGATTGAAGTAAACAGCCGCCCTTATCATAACATCTTTCACATGTAGTTTCCTGGAGCTCATTTTAGTACAACTCATTTACATTTACATTCAACATCCTGTAAGATGAGATCTGGTCTGACATTTATCTCTTATCTTTTTTTTTCACCCTTCCTTCAAATTGCAGTAGGCTACTTATTATAAATGTTGTAGGCTATCCATGCACAATTATTTTTTAATTAATTTGCCTCATAAACTTATGAAAATAAGTTAAAAAAAAACAATAAACAATGAAAATAAAATAACCTCTACTTTTTGCAGCGGCATCGCTTCTCTGATGATGAGAGCAGGTGTACCTATCGGGAGCACTGGGAGTTTTCCCGGTGGGCTGCTGGACAAAGTGGGCCAGCCCGTTGCTACCATAGACTGTAAAAAAAATGATGTGCATCAATGAGCCTTGGCCGCCCATGACCCTGTGGCCGGTTCTCCACTGTTCCTTCCTTGGAGCACTTTTGATAGATACTGAGCACTGCAGACCAGGAACACCAAGATTGACGGCAGAATGTCTGGACTCCATTGCAGCTTTCATTGGTCAAGGACATGCAACCAGTCACAGTTTGCTTTGTTCCAAATCATGTTTAGGGGCATGAAAATGTAAAAGTTTACTGCAACAATACATTCAAATGATTGCATTCTTTTGAAAATCCAGCTTTAAGTTGCTTCTGGTAAGCACTCATTGTTACAGTTGTAAACACAATGCCGTTCTTCTTCCAGGAGGGAGTTTGGCTTCATGGCATTTATGGATGCTTATATTGATCGTTTAACCGTTAACTGATAGTAAGAATTTTGAACGATTAATACTATTAGTAAATTAAAAGCAAAATATGCTGTATTTTGTTAACTCACAGAGCGCATTGAGTATAAACACTCCCAACCAGGGTGCGAACTACGCTGGAGCTAGGGGGAGCTCGGCTCCCCTAAATAAGACACGGGCTCCCCTGAAAATGTGATTTGTGAAATTTTGAGGGGTCTCAAAAATATTTACACTGTGTTATTTTGAGGTGCAATTTCAGTTTTCTGTAATGTGATCATCGTGGATTATTATAGGTAAAATTGCTAAAAAATATATGATTAATTCATCCATGACAGTGATTTAAATCTAATTCACTTCAATAAAGATAACTATGCATGCTGATCTTGTCATGACCATCAAGGTGTGGTGGCGCTGCGGTGCAAATTCCACTCATGTTAAGTACATTTTAACACAAAGATTCGTAGAAAAAACAAAATGGAATATCCAATTCTTGATCTTGAATTTGTGGACGAACTGCAGAGGAAGCTGACCCCAAGCCTCTGTGGTCGGTTCTGTGTTAAGGCATGTTATTCCCAATTATGTGTTGTGGCTGGGTTGTTATAGGTCTGTGTGACTATCGATGTCTTAAGACTAACGTTAGTTGAATGGAGGAAATATGGTATTCTTCTGTAGCCTGACGATTAACTTTAACCGTTGTTCATGTGAACTCAAAGACAGCCGGATGCTTTTTTTATAGACTATTACTGGGCTTTTCGACATATCAATTCTTGTTTTTTTCTTCCTTCATTAAAATCAAAGATGTTCTTCAATGATTGTAAATTGTATATTAAGAGTCTCTCCGCAATGCATTAAGCGATAGATTGGCACGTTCGTCTGTGTGTGAAGGAATATACAAGTCCTCTTTTCCTCTTTTTTCTGCTATTTTTATTGGACAAAAAACTATTCCAGTTCTTCAAAGCTTCAAACTGATTTTTAATTTGGTAATTTTTTAAGTAAACATATTTAGTGTAGGCCTATTTATTTTATGTTTTTTATTTATATGATTTTAATCTGTTTTTCTCTGTTGTTAGAAATCTGTTTTTGAGCTGTTCTGCTGTTTGCACAGTAAAATAAACCTGTGAAAAAGTATTTTTAATGGATCACAGACACTCGTCAATTGTATTTTAATTTAATGCCAATTCAATATTATAATCTTATCAGTTAACCGTTAATAATCGATTAATGAGCATCGGATGGGAAAATGAACTGAAATGAGCATCCCTAATGGCATTTGTTTCCAGGCAGGCCGATAAAGAACGCAACACACAGGCTTTATTTCTTTCTTTCTTTTTGAAAAGAACATTGACGAGAATATCAGTTGTGTCGCTACATTATTTCCTTGTGTTGTTTACAATATTATTTATGAGGATGAATTGCATAACATGTCAATATTATTGCAGAAAATATTTCACTTTTCTTTTTGCAAATATGTGTTAATTTGTATTTCTATTGTAATTTTCGTTTGATTTTGTTTGTTTTACACTGCCGATCGATCAAATGGGTGTTTGTGTAGGCTGTTAATTGTAAGACTTGCTTTGCTTTTGCTTCATTTTATTTATGAGAGGCAGTATTGCCATTTCTTTTACACAACGGTCTACAGTTTCACACGTCTCAACAGAAATCGAGACTCATCAGACCAGGCAATATTTTTCCAGTCTTCAACTGTCCAATTTTGGTGAGCTTGTGCAAATTGTCGCCTCTTTTTCCTATTTGTAGTGGAGATGAGTGGTACCCGGTGGGGTCTTCTGCTGTTGTAGCCCATCCGCCTCAAGGTTGTGTGTGTTGTGGCTTCACAAATGCTTTGCTGCATACCTCGGTTGTAACGAGTGGTTATTTCAGTCAAAGTTGCTCTTCTATCAGCTTGAATCAGTCGGCCCATTCTCCTCTGACCTCGAGCATCAACAAGGCATTTTCTCCCACAGGACTGCTGTATACTGGATGTTTTTCCATTTTCACACCATTCTTTGTAAACCCTAGAAATGGTTGTGCGTGAAAATCCCAGAAACTGAGCAGATTGTGAAATACTCAGACCGGCCCGTCTGGCACCAACAACTATAACACGCTCAAAATTGCTTAATTCACCTTTCTTTCCCATTCTGACATTCAGTTTGTAGTTCAGGAGATTGTCTTGACCAGGACCACACCCCTAAATGCATTGACGTAACTGCCATGTGATTGGTTAATTAGATAATTGCATTAATGAGAAATTTAACAGGTGTTCCTAATAATACTTTAGGTGAGTGTAGATAAGGTGCAATCAGTCTGACATACAGTGGCTCAGAGCTCATTCAGTAAATGCACAGCTAAACAGATGTGTTTTGAGTCTGGATTTGAATGTGGCGACTGTTGGAGCACAACCAGGGAGTCAATGGGGCTGTAGTCATTAGGTGATAGTGTATTTACTCACTCTCGTGTTGTTTTTGCGCGTCACACAATCATTTGAACGTCTGTGTTTGCTACAGTATGTCATATTTACAATGCCTTAATGATATTTTTTGGGATATTTTAAGTTTGAGAGGACTTTGGACTTTAAATGGAGGGACAGAAGTCCTTCAGGTTTCATAAAGAATATCTTAATTTGTGTTTGGAAGTTAAACAAATAATGACATGATGGTGAGTACACGACATTTGTGGTACATTGGTAAATGTGTTTGGGTGAATTATACCATATAAATAGGCCTACTACAGCAAATTGAGCCTTGGATAAAACAACTCTATATCGAATCATATAGTTTCCATCATCCATACATATCACCACATATTTATTTCATAATATTTAACGATATATCGTTTAAACGTTATCGTTTTACGATATATCGTTACACCCCTAATTGACAGACATCTTTAAAGAGAGCAGCAACACCTCCACCTCTCCTAACCACTCTGCATAAAAGTAAAGTTAGGAGGGGCTGTTTCATTGAGGACCGTTGCACTGTAGTTTTCTTCTAGACATGTTTCATTTAGAAGCAAACAATCTAGGTTGTTAGTGGTTATAAAGTCGTTGACTAGAAATTATTTGGGGAACACTTTAGAATAATGGTCCGTTAAGAAGCTCAGATGCAGGAATGCTGGAGAGAGGAATAGCATGTCTGGTGAGGGGGGCTGTTGCTCTGATGTTATCGGAAGCCGAAATATGTTGTCCTGGCTTAACTGTCCATTTTTCCAGAAAGTCATCCTTGGGTGCTCAATCTTGGAGCAGCTCTAATCCGTCACAGTCTGTCTGTGGTGAGCTCTGTGGGCAGGGCTCAGCTGGGAGGGTGTCCGTGAGCAGTGGTTATTGTGGCTGTGGAGTGTGTCAACCGCATGTCCATTCAGCTGCTAAAATAAAGTCCTGTGGTCGTTCATACTCTGTACAGGTGTGTGATGAAGCTGAATGATGAAGGGAAAAATAAATATTGTCCTTTAGCACTCTTGCACCAAGTTTGTTTGGGTGGAGACCATTTGATGTAAACCGTTGTCTCTGACTCCAGAATAGTGTCAAAAGTACAGAGCGTGATACCAATTCGGTACTGAAATTTAGAGCGCTGTTGAGCTGCAATCATAAACACCTCTGACATCGGATGTGCCTGTGATTGGCTAAAATGGTCAAAAGCAACTAAACAAAACACAAGCAAAGTCCAAAGTAGTAGGAAACCAGTGTTTGCAATCCTTGTGTCTAGGGTGGAGCATGCTACTGCGGTAATATGTGATGCTCAATCTGATGACAATCTGATGTCTCGAGTGCCTTTGGGTTTTGCCCCGTCTGTGCCGATTAGTGTGATGATCAGTTATCTGTTGAGTAGCACTACATTTATGGGACTCACCGCCTGTGTGCAGGGCGTTTGTGATGAAGCTCTGCTGTGTGATTCGTCCGGTTTGGTAGTTCCGCAAATAACTTTGTTTCAAGAACTGCAGTCCGTTGTTAAAGTCTGTGGCAGTTTGTGCAGCAAGTAGATTCTAGAAGAGGCATTTTCTTATCCTTTTGAAAGTAGGCAGCTGTGTTTTCCCTTCCAGAATGTAAGCTGATGGCAGTGGGAGGCTGGTCGGATGAAATATTTCCACTTATTTGTAGTAATCCAGTCATCGAGTTTCTAGTTTTATCATTGAAGTCAAGCTTTGTTGTTTGAGCGCTGTGTTGATTTGCTGAAGTTGAAATTATAAGATAAAAAATAGAAGCGATAGAGCAAAGTACGGAGCCGTAAGCAATTCGAACAGTAGCTAAACAGGAAGTAAGGAGCTTTTTGTTTTTGTCAAACTCGCTCAAATCCTTACGCTTGTCCATTTTTCCTTCTTACACGTCAACTCTGAGGACAAAATGTTCACTTGCTGCCTAATATATCCCACCCACTAACAGGAGCCGTGATGAAGAGATCATCAGAGTTATTCACTTCACCTGACAGTGGTCATAATAACAACAAAAACAGGGACACATGCAAAACAAATGATAAGCTCAAAAGTAATGTTTATTTACTACCAAATTTAGTATAACACTAAATCATAAAATGAAAAAAAAAAACATCAGTAACATCAGTCTGAAGGAAAGATGCATGGTCGAAAGTTCAAATGCAAAAAGCAACCAAACAAAACACAAGCAAAGTCCAAAGTTCCCAAAACCAAAGCCATTCCTTATATTTCTTTTAAAAGAAGCACTATTAGAGGTGTATCCAATTGAATGCCAATTAAAGTAATTTGTGGGCAAAGATACCAAACAGCAATTTAAGTATTTCGTCTTGAAAGACAGACAACTGAAAATTATGGAAGCCTGTTTCCGCCACTAAATAAAACAAAGGAGTAATTGTGACTTTTTATCACAATAAAAAAAAAAATTCTCACAATTGTGAATTATAAAGTCAGAATTCTGAGAAAATCACCGATGTGGATGCTACATGTAACAATGTTATATGATTGTGCCTTCTGTGTCAATGTTTACCCATGGCATTAAGGCAGTAAGACCACAAGGTGGAAGTGTTGTATTACAGCAAGAGATCTGTGATGGCGGTATTCTGCTTTTCAGTGATGAGCACCAGTGCATTCAACAATTACTCTAGATCATGTTGCACCAGAAATGAGCAATTGATCAAGAAAAAAAATCCATACTAATTTTATATGTGTTAATTTGGGAATTAATTCCATGTACAACATTATCCTACCTTATACAATCGGTCAAGTGTTTTAAGTGTAGAAAGTATTTTAAAACGGCCCAAACATACAGGACCTTTATTACACAATTCTTAGATAAAATGGATGGCAACAGTTTAGGTGGTTAATAAAAGGTTTAAGGTATATCCCTAAAGGCACAGTATCTACGATTTTTAGATTAAATAATCCAAACACCACTGGAACAGTTTTATATATTTTGTTGACTTGTGTACTTACATTATCCTGAATGTTTAAATCTAGAGAAATAAGCAAATTTAACCAGAACAAGCACCGTGTCCGTGCATCTCCTAGTGACATCATATCCACGTTAACCTCAATTTCCTTCTTTTTTTGAAACCATGAAAACACCAGAGATGCTTTAATATATTATGTGTTTTATTAGACAGGTGAACAACTGAGACATTCATTGACAGGAAACTAATCTTTGTTCTCCAGCTCAACACAGTTAGTCTTATTGTTTAAATCTGGTGTTCTTGATTTACCGCACACAGTACCATGTTTTACCGCCTAATATCGATCTCTCACTGCAGTGTGAACAAGTGTCTCATAGTAGCCGCTGAGTGAACGCACAGAGTAGCATTATAACATCATTTTAACACACTCAAATGTGTGTAATATGATCAACAGCGCTGCATTACCACATAAGCATGAACTGAAGAAGCAGAAGTGCTCGTCTGGCAGAATAAAAGCTCTGTGTATATACACAGAGCTTTTACTGTGACTTGCAGTAAAACTGTGACTTGCTGTTTTAATTTTCATGATTGATTATCACTACCCTTCAATCATGAAAATTAAAACTGCAAGTCACATAAAGCTAGCAGAATGTGTAAATGTTACAAAAGCAACTACAGCAAATACCATCACACCACACTTTTCATAGTAGCCTATATCTGCATTTTGTAACAAGGAAAAAAAAACAGCTCAAAAACTGAGAATCTGAACCCAAACTCCAGAGAACATCTTTAAAGAAGCTTAACACAAGCACTTCACCGTCCCACAACCTTACACCAATACAAACATATAAACACATGTTAGGTTTTCATGTTTTATGGCGACTTCACATGGACATCCCATACAAACTGTAATACAAACGTTCAACATTTTTACATTTTGAAAAAATATCTAGTATGCTTTATCGTAGGGATGAAATAAATGACCTATTTTTTACAGTATGACCACGTCATAGGCATTCAAAGGACACTGTTTCTGTGAAACGAGAGAAAGAGTTAAATTCAAATCATACTAATTTGACAACTAGTGATTAGATTGGATAAGATGTTTTACAAACCTTGTTTAAGAATTGGACAGCGTTTTCTACACCATTTTCAGCTGCCAGTGGACCCAGTCATGAAAACTATCATTAACTGTTTTATACAGCTGAAAGACAGAATGGAAGTTTGAGTTTATTGTCAAAAATGCAGCTGCACATTTAAACTAAATCTAGCAATAAGTTCGATCTGATCATGCTGCATCAGCGTTGCGCACTGTAACCAATCACACGCAACTCTTTTGAGTTTAGGACTGCAATAGCCAATCAGAGACGTTCAGATTAGTCATCGCTGGAATGCATGCGTTGTGTTCAGTGCGTGAGCTGAACTCTGACTGAATTCTCTGCACGCGAAAATACTCAACGACAGATAAACATAAACATATCTGCTGATTGCACTCTTAAGAGTGTCAAAACTTATATAAATCGGCTTCCTTTCACAATTTGTTTTTGCACTGTTGAGCTAAGTAACGTTAGCCAATCACAAACTGATGATTTCTTGAACGGCCATTGACCATTAGATTCTCCTCAGCACTCAAACGTACATTTTGCTGCATTAGGTAAGGCAAAGTTTATGCTATTTATAATATTTAAACTGGCTGCCATGCCAAATTACGTATACATTATGCTTGCTTGTTCAAACTATAGTGGTTTTTGAACATAACCACTTTAAAGGGGTTGTTCCAAGTTTTTTTTCTAGGCCTAGTTGTGTTTATGGGGCGCAGTATAACATGTCTTAATACTTCTTTTTTTTAAAGCCGAATTTGTCTTATATTCTCCCTTTATTCCACACCGCTGTCTCCACTGTCCTCTGAACGGCTCGTTTGCTTCCTGCTTCTATGAAGCTCATCCCTGTGAAAAACGCGATGGTCTTAGATTGGTTAGATGGCCAAATGTAGTTTCCTGTATTTTTATTGGCTGAAGTGCCAAGAACAGGTTGCCGAAAACGCCACGCCCCTTCCCATTACGGGCAGAAGTCACATCTGCGGAGACTAGCGAGGGTTTATGATGTCACCAACCCAGGAAGAAGCTCGTTGTAGTCCAAACCGGCCGTTTTTGTAGGCAATAAACTGCTGTAACTTTATAAGACAATATCTCCGTTTGCATTGAACTTTCAGTGCTGTAACTTTGCAGAGACTGTTTATGCTCAAGCAGCGACATTACACACTAACTACAGTTAAAAAAGACAAATCACATGACACCACCCCTTTAATAACAAGAGCGTTTATGCTGGGATGTGTAGGTTGTTGACAGGCAATATGCAACAATTTTATCAAATTCTATTTAAATGTCTTTAACCGTTTGGTCCTCTTCAGTCAATTTTTACGTTTTGACATTTTTCTTATCTTTTTTTTCTTTCGCTTAATCGGAATGGGATTATACTTGGTGACTTTTGTCCCATTTGCTATGTGACACACAAAAAAACGGGTACATGATTTGGATATTAATGGGTCTGGGAAAGAAATAATCACACTTGGCTCCTTCAAATAAGGACAGGAAATTAATGGGAAACAGGAAAAAATACAAAAACTCAAGAGAATCTTTTGGTGGTGCAAAACACACACACACACACACACACACACAAACACACACACACACAAACACACACACACAAACACGAGAAAAACTTTTATAATGCCATGTTGTAACCACTCGATTCATAAATAGCTCCTATAGGCTTATAAATTATCTAGTGTTTTTAGACATAAATACGTATTTTTTATTAAGTTATGGATTTTGATTTATACTTAGACATTCTCAAAGACTACTTTTTGTACAGGGAAAAATGGCTAATAAAAATAGCACAAATATTGCATAGTATCATAAAATACCCTCAAGATTCTAAATAATAATCAGAAAATATTATTGAACAAAAATATATTACTTTGTTTTTCCTGGGGGAAACATTTCATTTTATTTCAAGGCTTCAGTCACTTTTGACCACGAGGAATCAAATGTGACCCGAAACGAAGAGGACCAGAGGGTTAAGCAGGAATCGCATTCATCCAGCCTTACTCTAGCGTTTATTTCACTTGACTTTTCCAGCTGATGTGAGTTATTTGCGTGAAGTTGTTTTGGATGTTACGTTTTAAAAAAATAGAGCCTTCAAGATTTTAAAAAGCTTTTAGTGCAAATGTATTAACTTCCATAATAATAATGTAAATCTGGGCAGGGATGATGATCAGTGATCATTGTATTTCTTTATTCATTATCTATAATCTTGTGAATATTTATTTCTTGGTGGTTCTGTAAATGTAAACCTGTTTTGTCAAAGAACTTGATTGTCACTGAACATCTTCTTTACCGTTTTGTAAAGCTCATCCTTATTATTTTCACAATAATGTGCCGTTTTAGAGGAACACAACATTGTGAAGATCAGCTTCTTCTTCTCAGGGTCTGGAAACAAAGATAGTTTTAAACATCAAGAAATATGCAAAAACATGCTCATATAGCTCAATGTGAATGTTTCCGCAAAGAATAGCATAATCATGAAATGCAAATTATGTAAATAACATAGCCGAATACTAGCTTCATAAGCAAATAAAATGGTGTCTCTTTACCTGTTTTTACATGAGCACGGACTGGTAAACTCGTCATAGCTTGTGTCACGACACTGACATTAAAGTCATACTTTGTTCCTCGTTTTAAATCAGAAAATGTGATGTTTGTTTCCGTTGTATGAATTGTAAAAAACTGGTTCCAAAAAGCAGTGCCATAATCAACCCTGTACAAAACCACGGCATCCTTTGACTCTTTTGGAACTTCCCAGTTTAGATATATGGTGCTTTTGTTAGAAATGGCCGTGGCCGGCCCAGGACTAGTGGGGTCTGTGAATTGATTTTTGAGATGTTATTTAGCTGAAAGGAAAAGCTGATGATGACAGTAATAAACGGCAATTGACAAATGTTCTGAAAAATATTAATCGCATTGTAATAATTACTCACGAGTGTAATCTGACATTGTAGCAGGTGAACTTGAGAGATCCCCATTAATAGTGACAACTGTAACGGTGTACATCACTCCTGCCTGCAGGCCTGTGAAAGTGTAACTTTTATTTACAGTATGGCCAGTAAATGGTTTATAATGGCTTGCAGAAATATTGGTTGATTCAATCGTCACTCTGAATTTTTCATAATTCCCTTCTAGATTCCAGCTGGCATCCATGTATTGACTGTTGGGGTGCAGAAAGAGTTCCACAGTTTTCGGGCCTGCATGGGAAAAAAGAGAGAATAAAACTTTGTCAGAGTTTAAGAAAATCTAAATCTGAGCCGTCATTTTGAGCAACACAATATATTTCACTCCTAAAAACTTCTTCAGTTTTGAAGCTGTTTCAGCCACAGAATAAAAAATGTAAAAAAGGAAATGTGACATTTTTGTTTCAGTATTCAGACTTTTTTGCTTGTATTTGTAAGTTTGTATTTCACAACTCAAACATATTTTCTCAGATTTGAAAGTTAAGTCTGAATTATGTTGAACAGTTTGTTTTCCAATTGTAACTTTTTTCTCATGATATAAACTTGAACTTTTTTTAACTTAAAACCGCAACAAAGTCTGAATTGCGATATATAAACGTACAATTTAAAAAATGGTAATTGTGAAAAAATTCTCACATTTAAATCCACAACAGCAAGTCCCAATTGTGATATAAAAATGTTCATATGTATAATATGCCATAAAGTGCGTATCACATGCACGCGAAAAACAGCGTGGCATAGACACGCCAAAATGAGTTTTGAGTTTTGTATAAATTCCACGACATTGCACACTCTTACTATACGCATTTTCGTGAGATCCGGCTGGATTTTTAGTCTGAATGGTCAAATATAGGCTAAATTTGTAATTAAAAAAAAAAAGTCTGATATAAACTCAAAATCCCAAGAAATAAAATCTGATTTGTGAGATATAAACTTAAAAAAATCATAAAAAATTAAAATTAAATAATTGTGACTTTATCTAAAAAATTCTCACGTTTACATTCACAACTTCAAGTTATATTAAGTCTGAATTGCGAGATATAAAATGGAAATTGCGACTTGCAGGATAACAAGAAATAAAGTCAGAGTTGTGAAATAAAAAGTTGCAATTACCTTGTTTATATCTCACAATTCTGACTTTTTTTCAGGGATTAAAACATCTACTTTTTAAGTTATAAAGTCCAAACTGCAATTGCACAAAAAAAATACAAATAAAAAATAATCTGATTTGTGAGATAAAAAGTTTCAACCCCCTTTCTTATTTTGTATTCCATGGTGGAAAAAAGCATCCCTAGATCGAAAATCGCAATGCGCTAAGCTTTAGAGTCAATTAGAATTTGTATGTATGATATGCAATGTCTTAATGCACTGAGCATGAGACTCACGTGTGTACGCTTGGATTTGAACCATTTCTCCTGATAGGGCGTCATTGTTGGTTAGTGCTACCACACATATGCAAAACCTGCTACCATCTGTTTTATTCCTCTCTTGAATGAACTCATTTCTTGTAATGCTGCAGTTTTTTTCACAAGCCCCAGTACATATGTTGCCTTCATAAATACAGTAGCGGTAGCCTGAATGATTTCCAACAGGAGACTTCCAGTAGGCTGTTATGACTGTGCTGTCATTGTTTGCTGATGTTAGGTTTATGACAGTTGAAGGCTCTGAAAAATACCAATAAAAGTTTCACGCACTGCTTTGAAACCTGTGGTCACAGGAATGCTTGTTAGTTTGACAATAGCTGTTTCCATCCACCTGTTTTATGTGAATTTTAGGTTATCACATTAAAATTGTGCATAAATTCTAAAAATCCACATAATGTGCTCTGTTTTATTTTACGTTGTATTATATCCAATTAGAAGACAGATGAGGATGGAAACGTATGTACTGAATAAATCATGCACAACAAAAAACATGCCTCAACAGAGGACGTGATCGGACATGTTGAATATTGCGCATAGTAAAGTTAAATTAGCAGCTGGATAGGTATTGATGTTCAGATGTTGAAGTGTGAATCTTTCTGCACTTACTGGTGTAATCAGAAACGCTGCTTGGCACACCTCCAGTAGTCTTATTCACTATAGCTCTAACTGTGAATTCATACTCGGTTCCTGGAGTTAGACCTTTAATAGTGCACAGCTCACTATCACAGTCTTGATTCATTGTTGAATTATCCGACACATTTCTGATGAGTACTGAATAGGAGTCCCAGTATCCTTCTGGTTTACTCCAGTTGAGGATGACGTTATCAGTTTTCACACTTACTACTGTCAGATTTTTAACACCAGTTGGCTCTGAAAGAGGGACAGCACTCAACTCATCACAATGTTGAAAATTAATAAATTGATTGTTGATCATTGTGTTGATTAAAAACATACTCTACAGAATGTCTTTAAGTTCCCCATTATGCTCTTTTATGACCTTTCATGTAGTGTGTGAAAGAGCTGTTTGTGAATGTAAAAGGTCTGCAAAGTTTCAAAGATCAAAGATTATTGTCTCCCAAAAGAACGAAACAATTCTACATTTCCTGAAACGAGCTGTCAGTGATTCCAGTGTGCTCAAATCTATGTAGGTTGGTAATACATTTGCATAATGCCTTCATTTGTTCAGAATGAACAATGTCTGCTTTGCCCCGTCCTCACAACACTAGTTGTTGCTGAGTTTGGTCCGTGTTGTCGAGATGTAACCGTAATCTATTTGCATGTACTTCCAAAGAATGAGGACTCAGGCTTAAATTGAAATTCAGATATGGTAATGAGTGTCTGGTTTCCGACACATGCTGTAAGCGGTAGACCAGAGTCGACATGACCAATTAGAGGAGAGTAGACCAATCACAACACAATGTGCCAGATGAATCTTCAGCTGGCTTTGGATAAAAGGGTCTGCTAAATGCATAAATGTTAATGTCAAATTAGGAAGGTTTAAAACAGCATAATGGGGTAAAAGTAAAATGTAAATAATTTCAGATAAACATACCAGATCTTACAATAGTCATAACAATGTACACTCTCTAGAATACTCCATTCAACATACAACATAATTACAACACAAACTCAAGGATTGACGGTACGTTACCCCTTATTGTGCTGTATTTTGAAGTCTTGTGTACATTAAAAACTAAATCTACTCACTGGTGTAGAAGGAGATATTCTGCGGATTGAGATCCCTGCCACACTTCACTGGAAACACCTGAACTGTGTACAGATTTCCTGGTGTCAGATCCCATAGTTGTTTATACAGGACAGTCTCATTAGATATCTGTTTTGTCTCATTTGTTTGGTTCTTCCCAGCGATTTCCACTCTATAGTGAGTAATGTTACCAGGTGCATTACTCCAGTTCAGATTGCCTTCTCTTGTGGTAACATTGGAAATGTTTATTTGCCCAAAAAAGCGATCTATGAACAGATAAGTGCAACCATGTGTATCGGCAGAAACTGACAAGTTAACAAAAGGTTTCGAAAGGTTTCAAAAGGAAGATTGATGCCATAGAAAAACATCTTTGTAGTTCCAAATTTTTGGTTCTGCAAAGCACCTTTCAATGTGATATTTAAAATAATTGAAAGGGGTGGTAAAACACAATTTAAATTTTCTAACTTTAGCTAGTGTGTAATGTTGCTGTTTGAGCATACATAACATCTGCAAAGTTACAACGCTCAAAGTTTAAAGCAAAGGGAGATATTTGCTTTTAAAGAAATCAATTTCTAAGGACTACAGCAAACGGCCAGTAGGGAACTACAGCCTTTTCCTCCAGACTCGCTGACATCAGTGGGTTCAATATTTACATAAACCCCTCCTTCAAGAATATTAAATAAAGGGGACGAGGCCATTTTTTATTGCTGTGGAATAGTAGGTTGGAGTGCCGTCGGCCGTAGCCTGACAAGCCAGACCCACATCAAGATGTTTGGTCTGGAAACTCACCAGTGACATGGCTCAATCCGAGGGCCGGGATAAGCAGTTGTCTTTCAAACTCCCTCTGAACCAACCTGAACCACTACCCCTCTGGTCACACTGGGCTGTCACTGACAGCATTCCCTACGGTCATAGCCCAAGCTATAAGCCTCAAGAGAAACCTTAATGCACATGCATGAGGTCCTACACAGACTGCTCAAAGGCCTGGGACCAACTTCTTCAACAGAAGGGGTCCCTTTAAGGAAATGTGGCCGGGGGGCACGAGGGCACCCCAGCCAGTCACTATTCGGAAAAACCTTTCCCGCATGCCACCAGGGAGGCCTGAACTGGTGTCGCTTCTGCGGGACACTTCGGCCTGGCCAACCCTGTTTGTTTGAAAACAGAGCCTCTGGACAGAGAGCAGTATGCCCTTTATCTTTGAAAAGCTTGGTTTGGCCAACCCTGTCTGTTCAGGAAAACAGGACACTGCCTTGGTGAGGCATCCAGACTGAGGGACTGAAACCTGGCAGTCCTTCTCAGACCGAATCTCAGAGACGGGTATCCCAGAGAGCAATACTCAGCGTAGCGCTTTACAACCCTTGCTAGCGAGGGGAGTCTAACTGCTCAATCCAAGGATCTACAAAGCACTTATGTTTCAAAGCACTAAGGAGGCTGGACAGGCTTACATATTGATCTAACAGGGAGGCCTTACGAGAGACCTGCGACTGTCTGATCAGACTCAGGCAGCTGTGTGCTCATAAAACGACCCTCAGTGAAGGGAGCACCTGAGCCTGCTTTGTGGGTGACCCTCAGCTGTAGGATAAGCTACCAAAGGTTCTAATTCCATAAAGAACTGGTAATAGAAGTGCCTAATCTTGGGAACTTCGCCTTCAACAACCTGCTAGCAAGCCTTCAGGAAGGCCTGGTGGGGCCTACTACCTGCTAGCAATACCTGCTAACTGTCAAAGAGAATGAGACACAGGAACTCATATCCAGAGAGGCCTGGTAAGGCCTACTATCTGGTGTTGCATCTACAGAGAATCCCCACTCTGTATCTTGCCTTCAGGGAGGCCTTGTGGGGCCTACTACCTAATAGCAAGTTACCACTGGCTGCTAATTAACGACACACTGCTCATCATCAGGGAGGCCCAGAGGGGCCTAGTGGCTGACGACAAACATTCCGTACAAGCCAACATCATTAGGTGCATGTGACATAACTAGGGCTTATAGGAGGCCTCTCGAGGCTATTTCCTGTTGCAGCTGCCACTATTGCACAAGCTTCGGGACTCTATCCCAGGGAGGCCAGCTAAGGCCTACTACCTGTCAGAAGTCTACTAAAAACACATACCCTTAAACCCCAATACAGGGAACAAAGGTCTGCAGAAAAATACATTTTAGTGTTATCCACACAAAAACTGACAGATCATCTCACCTGCGGCATGTAGAGAGAAGACTCACCGCACAGTTCTCATATGACCATGGTGTCTACCACCCTTGCATGCCTGAAAGAGGCACTCTCACTGATCAAGCCAAGGCAGGCCGATATCTTTCCACCCAGTCCCAGGCCTGATGTAAGAAGCACCTGGGGAAACGATGAAGAAGAAAGATGAAGGTCAGGTTTCTTCTCCTTACAGGAGTCTCGCCTCCCATGCAACCTACTCCTCCTCATTCCCGCCTGCCTGGGTGCGTATCCTGCCTGGTACACCTGAAACACCACCATGGTGTGTAAAGCTGTAACAGCCTGACCTGCTGCCGTGTATACCCTGCCATTAATGTGCAACATTGTAAGAGAGGAGATGGCAGAGTTGGAGATCTGTGTTGATGCCTACTCATACGCAAGATAGTTTGCAAATGTCTCGTCAATCGGCAGCATCAACACACAACCATATTCCCTGGAAATCAGTGAAATTAAATGATTTTGATAAAAATAATTTCACAATTAGCTGATGATGATGAACATTGGGCCAAATATGGGTCTTCCATGCCCTCTCGATCTCTGTAAGAAGATCAAGAAAGAAAGGAAGGCTCAATTGAGCCAATGGTTTATGGCCGGGGAGAAATCGATCATCCAATCTAGCACGAGTGATCTCTCCTCTAACGCGCCAACATGGGAGCTGCAGACATGGGATTTCCCGAAGCGTTCTAGGACGCAGTGTGAGTTCCCTTTCGAAAGGGAACTTTGCATTGCATAAAATGTTCTGAAACGTTTTAAGTGGTTCTTTTAAGTACTGTTCACTGTTTTGAGGAACCAAAATGGTTCCTCTGTGGCATTCTGTCAAAACCTCCTTTTGAAACCTTGATTTCTAAGAATGTAAGAGCACCAACAATGATGCTGTGCTCTAAAACAGAGGTCTTACCATCATAACAAATGAAGGAGTGACTTTCATTGCAATTTATTTCCTTCCACATGCCAAAGCTGAGCAAGACCACACAAGGATCCTCGATGTACACTTCCGGATCTGGCTCGGGTTCGAAGATGCAATTGCTGGTTGTGGTGCTCTCTGTTGTGATGGCGTTTGTTGTGGCATTAGGGGTGGTGCTAAATGTTGTGGCAATAGGAGTGGTGCTAAATGTTGTGGCATCAGGGGTGGTGCTGTACGTTGTGGCATTAGGGGTGGTGCTGTACGTTGTGGCATTAGGGGTGGTGCTGTACGTTGTGGCATTAGGGGTGGTGCTGTACGTTGTGGCATTAGGGGTGGTGCTGAATGTTGTGGCATCAGGGGTGGTGCTGAATGTTGTGGCATCAGGGGTGGTGCTGAATGTTGTGGCATCAGGGGTGGTGCTGAATGTTGTGGCATCAGGGGTGGTGCTAAATGTTGTGGCATCAGGGGTGGTGCTGAATGTTGTGGCATCAGGGGTGGTGCTAAATAATGTGGCATTAGGAGTGGTGCTAAATTTTGTGTCATCAGGAGTGGTGCTGAATGTTGTGGCATCAGGAGTGGTGCTGAATGTTGTGGCATTAGGGGTGTTGTTAAATGTTGTGGCATCAGGGGTGGTGCTAAATGTTGTGGCATCAGGGGTGGTGCTAAATTTTGTGGCATCAGGGGTTGTGCTGAAGGTTGTGGCATCAGGGGTGGTGCTGAATATTGTGGCATTAGGAGTGGTGCTAAATTTTGTGGCATCAGGAGTGGTGCTGAATGTTGTGGCATTAGGGGTGGTGCTAAATTTTGTGGCATTAGGCATGGTGCTGAATGTTGTGGCATCAGGGGTGGTGCTGAATGTTGTGGCATTAGGGGTGGTGCTGAATGTTGTGGCATTAGGTGTGGTGCTAAATGTTGTGACATTAGACGTGGTGCTGAATGTTTTGGCCTCAGGGGTGGTGCTGAATGTTGTGGCATCAGGGGTGGTGCTGTACGTTGTGGCATCAGGGGTGGTACTAAATGTTGTGGCATTAGGGGTGGGGCTGAATGTTGTGGCATTAGGTGTGGTGCTAAATGTTGTGGCATTAGACGAAGTGCTGAATATTTTGGCCTCAGGGGTGGTGCTGAATGTTGTGGCATCAGGGGTGGTGCTAAATGTTGTGGCATCAGGGGTGGTACTAAATGTTGTGGCATTAGGGGTGGGGCTGAATTTTGTGGCATTAGGTGTGGTGCTAAATGTTGTGGCATTAGACGAGGTGCTGAATGTTTTGGCCTCAGGGGTGGTGCTGAATGTTGTGGCATTAGACGTGGTGCTGAATGTTGTGGCATTAGACGTGGTGCTGAATGTTTTGGCCTCAGGGGTGGTGCTGAATGTTGTGGCATCAGGGGTGGTGCTAAATGTTGTGGCATTAGACGTGGTGCTGAATGTTTTGGCCTCAGGGGTGGTGCTTAATGTTGTGGCTCCAGGGGTGGTGCTAAATGTTGTGGCATCAGGGGTGGTGCTGAATGTTGTGGCATTAGGTGTGATCCTAAATGTTGTGGCATTAGATGTGGTGCTGAATGTTTTGGCCTCAGGGGTGGTGCTGAATGTTGTGGCATCAGGGGTGGTGCTAAATGTTGTGGTATCAGGGGGGGTGGTAAATGTTGTGGCATTAGACGTGGTGCTGAATGTTTTGGCCTCAGGGGTGGTGCTGAATGTTGTGGCACCAGGGGTGGTGCTAAATGTTGTGGCATCAGGGGTGGTGCTGAATGTTGTGGCATTAGGGGTGGTGCTGAATGTTGTGGCATTAGGGGTGGTGCTGAATGTTGTGGCATTAGGTGTGGTGCTAAATGTTGTGGCATTAGATGTGGTGCTGAATGTTTTGGCCTCAGGGGTGGTGCTAAATGTTGTGGCATCAGGGGTGGTGCTAAATGTTGTGGCTTCAGGGGTGGTGGTAAATGTTGTGGCATTAGGCATGGTGCTGAATGTTGTGGCACTAGGGGTGGTGCTAAATGTTGTGGCGTCAGGGGTGGTGCTGAATGTTGTGGCATCAGGGGTGGTGCTAAATGTTGGGGCATCAGGGGTGGTGCTAAATGGTGTGGCATCAGGGGTGGTGCTAAATGGTGTGGCATCAGGGGTGGTGCTAAATGGTGTGGCATCAGGGGTGGTTCTGAATGTTGTGGCATTAGGGATGGTACTGAATGTTGTGGCATCAGGGATGGTGCTGTACGTTGTGGCATCAGGGGTGGTGCTAAATGTTGTGGCATTAGTGGTGGTGCTAAATGTTGTGGCATCAGGGGTGGTGTTGAATGTTGGGGCATCAGGGGTGGTGCTAAATGTTGGGGCATCAGGGGTGGTGCTAAATGGTGTGGCATCAGGGGTGGTGCTAAATGTTGGGGCATCAGGGGTGGTGCTAAATGTTGGGGCATCAGGGGTGGTGCTAAATGTTGGGGCATCAGGGGTGGTGCTAAATGTTGGGGCATCAGGGGTGGTGCTAAATGTTGTGGCATCAGGGGTGGTGTTGAATGTTGGGGCATCAGGGGTGGTGCTTAATGTTGTGGCATTAGGTGTGGTGCTAAATGTTGTGGCATCAGGTGTGGTGCTAAATGTTGGGGCATCAGGGGTGGTGCTAAATGTTGGGGCATCAGGGGTGGTTCTGAATGTTGTGGCATTAGGGATGGTGCTGAATGTTGTGGCATCAGGGATGGTGCTGTACGTTGTGGCATCAGGGGTGGTGCTAAATGTTGTGGCATTAGTGGTGGTGCTAAATGTTATGGCATTAGGGATGGTGCTAAATGTTGTGGCATTAGGGATGGTGCTAAATGTTGTAGCATTAGTGGTGGTGCTGTATGTTGTGGTCACATATGTTTGCTCAAGCACTTCATTTTGAAGCTCATCATATGTCATATTTAAGCAGTTAAGGATTTTGATCAGTATAGGACACATACATTTTTGGTTAGTTTGTGATATTGAGGAAGTCCCTGGAGAGGTTACCTGAGAAAATGCTGTAAAGGAGGTTTGTGATGATGATTGCGTAGAGCTTTGTGATGATGATTGTGTAGAGCTTTGTGATGATGATTGTGTAGAGCTTTGTGATGAGGTCGCTGGATTAGACGTTGTGGTAGTTATTAGCGTGCTCTGTGGAATCTGTGTAGTTGAGTAACATTTAGGAATCATTTTCTTTACTTTATTTGGCACTGGATGACCAGGGTACCAATTCTGATATGTAACAGGATCACCATTGGACCATCTGGACCATGGGATGGTGCCATTGAAGCTCTTGCGGAGCCCAATCCAGTAGTCCAAAGAGAGGTTCTGCTTCACAATAAGATGGACATTTCTGCTGGTGATGGTCGTCAGTTCTTTGAAACACACCTGACAGTGGTGCCTGGCCTTATCCCACGTGGTATTTTGGAGCTTGGTCTCATTCCATGTGGTATTTTGGAGCTTGGTCTCATTCCATGTGGTATTTTGGAGCTTGGTCTCATTCCATGTAGTGTTTTGGAGCTTGGTCTCATTCCATGTGGTACTTTGCTGACAGAGCTTGGTCTCATTCAATGTGGCATTGGACGGAATAATACACTGCTCCTCATCCAATGTGATATTGAGGGAAATATGAAAATACTCCTCCTCTGCCCATATGACGGAGCCTGAACATGATCAATTGATAAACAAGTTATCATAATGTTTGCATACACATCAAAAATAAACTTCTCTGAACCCTCTGGTGCGCCTCATTTTGGGAACACACTCAAACTCCTCCCAGTCAAAAATGGCTGAACACCTTAAATGTGACTTTCCCCCCACCATTGACGAGATTTTATTAATTTATGATACAACTTTCCTGCCATTAGCTATGTTTCCATCCATCTATTTGATGTGCATTTGGGCAATAATTATAATGCACTTATTTCCACAATTTTACAGTACTGTGGTTTCCTGCATTGCAGCTGATTTGTAGATTGTACCTCTCAAAATTCTCAGTATTTTTATTTCCCCTTTCATTTCTATGGCGCTTACCAAATGTGACTATTTAACTTTTTTTGAATCATGTCCACGATTTTGTTCATATCGCAAGTGCCACAAAAGTTACCAAGTGTCACAGCATTCTGATGACATAAATCAAATCTGAAGAGCACCAGAGGTTAAATGAGTTTGTCTTAGTAGTATCCAGATAAAATATTTATAATACTTAATGTATAAGTAAAAATGGATGTTGTCTGGCTTTAGACAGTTTAAGCACATTTTAAGTAAAAACTGTTAATGGTTTACCATTCATGCATGTTACTGAGAATTCAATGCAAATAATAAAGAACTTTCCTCATAATTTAGGCTTGGTTATGCAAACTTTAGGTAAGCCAGGGAGTTTTTTTTACCAGGAAACTTTTGAGGATGTAAATGCAAACTATGAGTGGAATAAACGAGGAACAGTTGCACAAAAGTCCAACATGATTGTAAATGAATAAATGTACTTGGAACCCTACAAAACTCTTAAGAAACATGCTAGACATCCTCTTAACGTTTAATATTCCTCAAAAAAGTGTTATATATATACAAAACCCGTCAAAAATTTGGAATAATTAATACCTTTTAATAATTTTACTTTTATATTTTTTATAATTTAACTTGATCAAATTTTGCTGAGCATCAAATCATCATATTAGAATGATTTCTGAAGGATCATGTGACACTGAAGACTGGAGTATGAATGAATCGATTACATTTTAAAATATATTACAATGGAAAACAATTACTGTATTTTGTTCAAATAAATGCAGCCTTGGTGAGCATTAGAGACTTTTTAATATATATTGTTCCAATCTTTTTACCTGTAGCTAGTGTATGTTTTTGTCCTCTCAATAAACATAGGGTTAAGAAAGTCAAATTTCTGTTAGTTTTAGGGCTGAAACGATTCCTCGAGTAACTCGAATTTAAAAAATCAGAGAGAGGGAGAGATATCTTTAATGAGACTTTATATACCCTTCACTTGATATCTTTGAAAACACCATTCAGATGTTCTCAACTAGGCGCAACAGACATCAGAACAAGCTGTATTGTGTGTGTGTGTGATGCACAGCACTCGTGCTTTCAGAGCTGCATGTTTTCATTGATTTGTGTAATTTAAATCTCACACTTTAATCATACTTATAGGTACTAACTTAAATAAAACAAGCCGTGTTACAATGATCAACGATTAGCTCAAAATGTAGATCTGTATGTGCGATGTAGTCTACTTTATCTGAATAAAATACAAACACACCTCTCACTTTTGCTCACGTTCCAGTGGTTACTCGTCCTTGTGATTTATAGGTTGTCAACCGTGGTTTAGGTTAAGAAATGTAATTTCGCCAAATATGTTTTTTTAAAGCAACCTCAGCGTGGCTAATATATGATGATAGCATTAGCCTATGCTTAAAGGCCCTTTCACACCGGACGCGTAACGAAAAAGCGAAGCGAATAAGTTAATATTTCGTATGCGAATATTTTGCGTCAAAACCATTCATATCAGCCGCGACGTTTCAGAGCTCCAGTATTTCAAAACATTCGATGCGTCCGCTGAGAAAACACGGACAGTGAAGACGAGCTTTTCATTTTATTTAACAGACCGAAAAGAAGGTTTCGGGTCCACCCAGTCAACAGAGAGTCTGAAGGGGAGGATGCTAATCATGTACAGGAGCTAAAACTCTATCACGGCCGGTTCTGCACTTACTTTCTTAAGTCTGTGGGACAATTTGAGGATCTCATCCCGAGACAGCAGCGCATCTGACGAGACAAACCCAGCAGTCCAGGGAACCAATCGATCCGGACTGTTTCCAGTTTAGTCACAATGTAAACATTTAAGTGCCACAGACGTACTGATGGCAACACATTCACTTTCCATAATCGCGGACATAAGGTTTAGAAAAAGAATAAACGATTTATAAAAGGTTAACTTAAGTTATTGCTGTCTGTAAACACAGCCGCAGGTGCACAGCTTTGACTAGACCTGTAATCTCATGAGATTTGCCATACCTGGCAAAGGTTAATGTTGAGTGAATAGCTCGTGACATCAACTGGACATTTCATCACCTTTGTTTCCTTGTATTTTATTGGTTGAAGCCGTTTTTGACGCCACTAGAGTATTAAAAAAAAATCGACAGTGAAACGGAAAAAAATAAATGTCGTTTTTTTCGCCGCAGCACATTCGCATTCGATGTGGAAGCGCAAATTACACACACAGCTGATCAAAAAAACCATCGCACGAATTATTCACGTGTCAAAATCGTGTCCGGTGTGAAAGGGCCTTTACACTGAGAATTTGTGACAGACGGGTGCGGATGGATGGTTCGCTTTTAACAGCGGATTCTGTGAAGTTTGAGCTCATCTGCGCCTCTCTAGACTCTATGCTCATCTCTACTCTTGTTCTTATTAGTTACCTTCCTGTCCAATATCTTTTGCTTCTTACAAAAGCCACAAAGCCTTCAGAAGACAGTAAAGGCTTATGTCATGCCTGAGCTGAAACTTGAAAGTTAAGTTGCACAAAATAAATAAAATGTTTAGGCATTATTGTTATATTATATTACTATTATTTTGGTTCATTGGTTGTAGGTTTAGTTTTAGATTGTACTATGTTTATCTTTTTTAAGTAATTTGAAATTGATTTTTATATAATATAATATGGCAATTGAATGCATTACATTAGTTTCACAGTTATTAATGTATGCAATTTCAGCAATAAATCAAATCTGAAAAGAAAACAAATTATGTTATTTTTAAGATACCTATCTTATTTTCTCTTATTTATTTAGTATTGCTCTTTAATAAAGAAAAAAGTAACCATTATCCGATTAATCGATTAATCCATGGACTAATCTATTACTAAAAGAATCGATAACTGCAGCCCTAGTTAGTTTACAGACTTACTCAGGAGAAGTGCCAGCCACAGTGCATTCATCTCACATCTGCTTCTTGAAGATTCGCTGGTTGTCAGTCTCACGTCAGGACAGAAAATGTACAACACCTTTCTGAGTAATGAAAGTAGAATCATTCATTAACAACCTGAAAGGAGTCAGAAAGACAAACTTGACTCTTCAGATTAAGGTACTCTATCGACTCACTCAGCCTGTAATCCTCTCCTGTCCACTGATCGCCCTGATCTGATTCTGAGCTCTACAGTCTTTAACAATATCATATTCACACAGTGACTTTGCATAAGAAACCTCACCATTTCCATTGAGCCTGCATTTGCACATAGCTGGACACAGCTGAAACGTGAACATGTCAGAGTTGTATTTAAAGGGTTAAAGGACAACTCTGGCGAATTTTAAGTTTATCTTGATTGTTATATCTTTGGGAGTGCAGTCTATAGAAGAAGAAAAACGAACCGGATTGGTGCTTGCGACGCGGAGTTATTACAGTTAATGCCCAGAGCCGACCTCAGCTAAAGCGGCAGCTCTGGGGGCATAGACGTAGAGGGTGTCTTTGTGCCTCTTAACACACACAAAATGCAATTAAAATGTCTGTCCAACATGAACAGGTCCCTCACACGACAACGAGATGAGTTTAGCCACTTAGCCATTGTTTAAATTCACCTGTTTTAGACGGCTAGCTGTGTCTCGCGCTGAAGTCCCGTGGGAACGCAGCGGTAGCCGGAAAGTCAAGAAGAGTCGAGACATCGTGTGTATGAAGAGGCTCTGCTCATCGGCTCGTCAGTCCTCAGTATTGAACGTGTCCGAGAGAAACGGTTTTCGGTTCTGTCCTGCTGATCCGATGAGGACCGCTGCTCGTTCAGTTACTCGCGTATGCTCAGTATCAGCGGCTCGTGAGTTCATCGGTTCTCTCAGCAAAACATGACTCAGTTCAGTGAACGGCCGGAGTTACAACATATAATTCAAGACATTAGTTTATTTCTATTCGGAGGGACTGTCACTCATGTCAGAAAGTGAGTAACTAAAGTAACGTGTGTGATCAGCGCTGATTTGAGACCGTTCAGAACGATTCAGCCGATTTGGTGAACTGGTTCGCCCGGTTCACTAAAAAGAACCGGTTCAAAAGAACGATTCGTTCGTGACCGGATTTCACTAGAGTGATGATCCGATCGGGCTCACGAGTGAAGAAGAAAGGGTTCACGTTTGTGCCTTTCCGAATTGTAAAAATTTGCAGCGAACACTTGACTAACTTACACCGACACAACACAGCCGGGCCGGTGGAAGAGTAATGCCATTCTGTGGTTAAAGACGGGCGCAGCCACTGTGGAGGTAATGTAAACTTTATTTATCCTTCCATTTGGGCACACACGGCTTGAGGAAAGATGTATAGTAATTTAAAATAATCTTGCTTTACACACACGATACTCCTCACAACTGGACTGCCTTTTTTCCCCACGGGACTTCAGCGCAAAATACAGCTATCCGTCTAACACTGTTTAGATGAATTTAAACAATGGCTAAGTGGCTAAACACATCTCGTTGTCGTGTGAGGGCCCTGTTCATGTCGGACAGACATTTTAATTGCATTTTGTGTCTGTTAAGAGGCACAAAGACACCTGTTACGTCTATGCCCCCAGAGCGGTTTTAGCTGAGGGGGGGGGGCTCTGGGCATTAACTGTAATAACTCCGCGTTGTAAGGACCAATGCGGTTCGTTTTTTTTTCTATAGACTGTACTCACAAAGATATAACGATCAAGATAAATGTAAAAATTCGCCGGAGTTGTCCTTTAACTCACCTTAATGTCGTTCCACACCCGTAAGACCTCCATTCATCTTCGAAACACAGTTTAAGATATTTTATATTTCTGTCCCTTCATTAAAAATGTTTGTAAGGTATACTGTCCGTGTCCAGAAAGGGAATAAAAACATCATCAAAGTAGTCAATATGTGACATCAGTGGGTTAATTAGAATTTTTTGAAGCATCGAAAATACATTTTGGTCCAAAAATAAAAAACACTATGACTTCATTCAGCATTATCTTCTCTTCCTGGTCTGTTGTTAATCCGCATTTGTGACTTCGCTGGGACACTGCTGATGTAAAACGCTGCTGACGTGTTATCTGGTTCGCCCATGTATTCGGGTTCAGATGAATATGGCTGAGCAAAATTCAAGTTTTGTGTCGAAATCCTTAGACATGTTTGTGAAGGTCGTTTTGTTAACAGCGTGCGTCTCCCTCAGACTATAAATGAAGCTCGCATGCAAACCAGATAACACATCACTGCGGAGTCGCAAACGCGGATTGAAAGAGAAGGCTGAATAAAGTAGTCGTAGTTTTTGTTATTTTTGGACCAAAATGTATTTTTGATGTTTCAAGAGATTCTAATTCTAGATTCTTATTTTAATGGGTTAAAACACTGTAAAAAAATTGTCCAGAACTTATTGAATAAATACTTTTTTACAGTGTAGATACGACTGAGACATGAGAAATATCTGAGAGAAAGAAGTGCAAAATGAGAAACGAGAAACATGGGAGATCTCTTTATTGTCTTGCTGTAATCTCTTTCAAAACTCCATTATAAAAAAATATTTTCAGAGGTGTTTTTTTCTCTCTTTCTTTTTTTTTTTTTTTGACTGGTGTTTTTGACCTTTAATAGACAGGACTGTATGATAAGAGACTGGAAACAATGGGAGAGTAGAGAAGGGAAACAGGAGCAGGAAAGTATACCTTTAGATGGGACATGAACTCAGGCTGTCTGAGGTGCTGCTGTTTCTCATTGTTGATGTGCTGTCCACAAGGCTGTGGTTCTTCCCTAAGCTCAGGATACTAAGGGTTAATTATCTCTTATATCTCTCATTTAGGTATCAGCTTTGCCTTCTGGTGCCAGTTGCATAAACTTAGACAGAGTAGTTCTTAATTTTCAATGTAACTATGCAAAGTAGTAGTTAACCAAAGAGCAATCAGTCTTACTTTTCCAATTAAAATGAAACAACCTTTTTATGTAACTGACTTAAATAAGTTATTACCAGACTTGGGGGGGAAATAATTCATGACTAACTTTTAAGACTAGTCTAATAGGTTTTCAACCAACCCCAGATGTCTTAATTTTTATTTTAGGAGAAACATGTTACATTTTAACAAAAAATTATAATACTGTGAATACTGAAATTATCATTGATATAGCATTATGTGACCAATGTTTGGTCTAGATCAATTATCAATTAATATTACAAATGTAATATTATAGTGTACCTGTGCTTCATGGTTGCTGCTTAAACGTTTTGTTCTTCGTTTAACATTGCAAAGTTTATCTTGTCCAAGTACAACCCATTTTGCATGCATGTAAACATAGGTTGTTTTGTTCATTGTGCAACAGAACAATGTGTGTGTTGTGCTTGATTGAAATTGCGTGCATGAATCACATGTATCAGTTACCCAGAGGGAAGATTAAAAAAAAAAAACTTTACGATTCAAATGTTTCTGCGAGACATAAATGAGGATATATTAACATTAAATTGAGACTTTTTCTTGAGTCTCCTGTTTCTCACACTTGTCTCCTGAGACACAAAAACTCTAACATCCTCACATATGTATCCTTTAAAGTTTTAGAAGAGATCTCAACAACATCATCACATACTTTTTTTCACCTTGGCAAGAAACACTGGAGCTCTCACACCTGTCTTCTCTGAAGATTCATAAGAGACCTCAACAACATCACACACTGTGCTGAGATTTTTCTTATAAAACTTTAAAGGAGACAAATGTGAGAGTGTTAGTTTTTGTCTCAGTAGACAAGCATGAGATTTAAGCAAAAGTCTTCATTCGATATTAAACTTACCCTAATTTTTACCAAGGAGACACATTTGAGATGCTAAAGATCTCATTTTGGATTTTTCTTTGGATCGGTTCATTTCTAGTGTGAAAGCATTTTGTTTATGGTTTGGACTTTCAGATCATGTACAGGAAGTTCCTCTATATGTTTAAATATTGTTGTTTTTGTATCTTAATTTTAATAATTTTTTTATCAGCCAATTGCCTGGATTTAATAAATGAAAAGCAAATAGGCTATAGCAGACAGCAATCATGACATGGAGCTGCCAGAGTGATCACATTGTTCTTGAACATGTCTCATATATAAACCGCAACCCAGCAGGCTACTTGCCTCACAGACATGAAACATATGTGTATAGAAAGCTTGAAATGCCCACTTTTAAACAAAACAATTTGAAACTAAAAGAAATGGTCAAGCAATTCACACTGTTCACTAGTGGCAACGTTATGCGTCTGTTCAGTCATTTTTGTCAAAGGCGTCGGCGTCAGACGCACATCCGTTTAAAAAAAAAAAAAGATGCAGCCCACATACATGATGACGACGACAGGATGCAAGTATGTCAAGTAAAGTTCTTTAGTGTGCTGGCATTATTGCAATATGAAACCAAACCAAAACAAACTAAATGTATCAAATATATCAAAACATGACCTTTGGTTTGGACCTTGGTGCAGACTTTCAGGTGTGAAAACATCCTAAGACCAAGATCCATCAAGACCAGAGTGATGATTGAACATTACTGATGAACACCTGCTGTCGACAAGCACAATCACTGAAGGAAAGAGGAACAGTAGAAGAACTGAAAAAAAGATTTAAACCTGGCTTATGTCTTCTGTTGGTTAAATCAGCATTAAAGAAGTCTCGGTTACATATGTAACCCTCGTTCCCTGAGGAGGGAACGGAGACGTAACGGCAGTTAACGTACCTTAAATGACATTAAGGTAAGGTAAGGTCAGGTTATTTATTTACAAAGCACAATTAAAAACAACAGGTGGTTGACTGACCAATGTGCTGTACAAATCATACATTTGCAAAGAGCAAAAATACACAAAACAATAATGTTACACAAGATATACACGTAAATAATCACATAAAAACAAAAGCTATTAACATAGATTAGATGAGTTTTTAAAAGAGATTTAAAACATGCCGCTGTGGAGGCAGTTAACATGCACAGGCAGAAAAACTCTGAAAAACACAGACTGGAAAACTCACCCCAGAGTTTAGCTATAGGGACAGTCAGGATTTTTTGGTCAGAGGACCTAAATGATCTTGGTGTAGTATTACTAACAGATCTGAAACAGAGGGTGGAGCCATACCATTTAAAGATTTAA
This sequence comes from Pseudorasbora parva, assembly GCF_024679245.1. NCBI lineage: Eukaryota > Metazoa > Chordata > Actinopteri > Cypriniformes > Gobionidae > Pseudorasbora > Pseudorasbora parva. The sequence continues at coordinate 3,224,728 of NC_090195.1, forward strand.
AAACAAACAAAATCTTGAAATTAATAACGGATTGGCATTGGGGGGAAAAAAACATCCTGTTTTCCCAGAACATGTCCTGTTTTCAAGTCCTGTCCTGGCCCTAATATAACAATTTTCTGTCCATACAGAGGGAGGATACTAACCTAGAAATCTAGACACACCCTAGCGGCAGCAAATCTAATCTCCCGCGAGTGTCGTCTAGGAACTCTCAATACCCTTCTGAGCTGTATTCCCCAAACTCTTGCCGGACCAATCACATCGTGTATAGAGTCGTTGGGCGGGGCCATAATGACGACGGCAGAGTTGCGTTTGCGTGCTTCTAGTAAACACAGAAACTGGCGAACGGCGGTCTTTCGAATCAGCTTTGACCGCGACTCTGGAAGACTTGGAGTTAAGCTTTTCTCTGAGAAAAGAACAAAGAACGCCACTGAAGTCATTCTTAAAAAGGGAAGATGTGTTCGGAGTTTAGCCGACCAGATACGGCGAATGTTTAATTTATCAGCGAGCTCTGCTTCACCTTCGTTGCGCTGGTTGGTTGTAGCGCTATCCTATCGCGTGCAGAGGGAGTTTGAAAGACAACCGTTTATCCGCCCCTCAGATTGAGCCGTCAATGGTGAGTTTCCAGACCAAACATCTTGATGTGGGTCTGGCTTGTCAGGCTAGGAGGATACTGTAAATGTATTTAAAAAAATAAGGAATATTTGAATAAACTTTGAGTATTATTTGAGGATCTCATTGCCGGTCCGAGTGTCCTGGTTTTCGGTAATCAAAATATGGTCATCCTACAATGATTGGCATCCAATGTAAAGAAAACAAAAATGGAGTGATATGGTCCCGCTTACGAGAACCTGTCAATAATCTTGGTGCAGCATTTTCAACAATTTACAGTCAAGTCAATGTTGACTGACTAATCCCTGCATACAGGGCATTACAACAGACACCCAGATCTATTTAGCACTGTCACCTAATGACTACAGCCCACTGACTGCCTGTCCAAATGCATTGATGAAGTTCAATTCAATTCTTTATTTAATGACCACACAGTCAAGCTGGTGGAATTTGATTTCAGTTAACAACTGGACGTGCCAAAACTATCTTCAGTGAAATAAAGAAAAAACTGAAATCAATACATTTGGAAACAAAGATGAAATTCTCAAGGTGAACGCATATCTTGAGGCTAAAGGCCTGATAACAAAAAATCAAGTCAGGAATCTTGGAGTGATTTTGGAGTCAGACCTGAGTTTCAGTAGTCATGTGAAAGCAATAACTAAATCAGCATACTATCATCTGAAAAATATTGCAAGGATTAGAAGCTTCGTTTCCAGGCAAGACTTAGAGAAACTGGTTCATGCTTTCATCACCAGTAGGGTGGACTATTGTAATGGCCTTCTCACCGGCCTTCCCAAAAAAGACCATTAGACAGCTGCAGCTCATACAGAACGCTGAGCAGAACCAGAAAATATGACCATATCACACCAGTCCTAGGTCTTCACACTGGCTTCCAGTTACATTTAAGATTGATTTTAAATTACTTTTTAGAAGTACTACAATTTTAAAGAGTTTATAAATCAGTCAATGACCAAGGACCTCAATACATCGCAGATATGCTGATTAAATATAAACCCAACAGATCACTCAGATCATCAGGATCAAGTCAGTTAGAAATACCAAGAGTTCACTCAAAGCAAGGAGAGTCTGCTTTTAGCTATTATGCCAGCCGCAGTTGGAACCGGCTTCCTGAACAGATCAGATGTGCTCCAACAGTCGCCACATTCAAATCCAGACTCAAAACACATCTGTTCAGCTGAGCATTTACTGAATGAGCTCTGAGCCACTGTACTGATTGCACCTTATCTTATCTATGCAACATCTTTTTATTGTTTTTATAACTGTTTTAGTTTACCTTTGTTCTTATCTTTGGTTATTGTTCTTTATCTATATATCATAATTTTATTATTTTTAATTCTATTTACAACGGTATATTTCTATTTCTTATGCGTCTGTTGATTATTTGGTTAGGGCTGTCTGAATGGAAGAGATTGGGAAAGGAGAGCAGTGCTTCACTATATTCTGCTGTGGTAGCAGAGTGTTAAGAAGCGGACTCAATAAAGAGGAGGCCCTGTGGGGCCAAAGGTAACGTCCCCTACAGGAGCCCGTCTTGGACCGACTTGTAAGGTCCAGGATACATTGCGGACCTGCTCCATCTCTTCCATCTCAGACAGGGGTACGCGAATTTAGAATCAGGCAGATAGGGATCTATTTATCACCCTTTTATTTTTATTTGTTTACAACTGTTTTAATTATCCTTGTTTCTATTTTTAATTTTTACACATGATATTCTTATTTCTTATATTATCACTAGTTTAATTCATTTCTATGTAAAGCACTTTGAATTGCCAATGTACTATATAAAAAAACTTGACATACCGTAACCTGACATTGTTTCTTTTCAAGGCCATTTGTTAAATTAAATAAAAAATAACAATTGTCATAAAAAATAACCAAAAAAAATCCACTATTTCAAAAGCTGGTTGAGAACACGTGTGGCAAACACAACAAAGATTTATTTATTTATTTAGCCTATTTCTTTATTTCTTTATTTGTTTGTCTATTTTTATGAAGGAACACGTGGCAAACACAGCATAACATACAGTAGAGCACAACAATGTGTGGCATTAATCGCTGCAGAGGATCTGAAGATTATATCATAATATTGTAAACATGTTAATGACTTTTAGTTTTTTTAACAATTTCAAAGAAGACATAAAAGAGTCAAATTCCACAATAAACATCTTAAAGTTTGGGGATGAATTTACATACTTTTGTTTATGGATATGAAATTTCGCCAGCAATATCAATAAATTAACAATGTATTCAAGATCTTTGCTAACATCCTTTTCATAATATACATTAATATCCCTTAATGTAAAATAATAATTAATCTTCACTAAATTAAAGAAAAAATCTGCTAAATCCCTCTAAAAACTTTGAATAATTTTACATTGGAAAATCAAATGTGTCAACAGTTCTCTTTTACAAAAGGATCATAAATCATCAATATCAGAGTATTTTGAACTTAATTATTTAATAGGATATATGGTCTGCAACATTTAAAAATGTATTTCTTTGGTTTTATTATTAATACAATATTTAAAGGGGATTAGCCGAGCTGTCTTCCGATTAATATTATCAATAATAGAGATCCAAAAATAAATCCCCTCAGATGATGACGTCATCGGAATGCGCGCGTCAGAGGCTATAAACACACGTGACACAGGCGCGCTCATCAGTCATCATCAGGTGTGTTTTCTTCAGAACTGCATTGTGTGCTGAAACAAACTGTTATTCTCAAACTATTCTCTTTTGTTAGGAGTTAGTTTTGCTAGGCAGGAATAAAGCCTTTTCACTCTCTATTTCTCTTTCTCTCTAACCGAAAAGAAAAGATTTGGGGAAAAAAGACAGAAACGGAGAATCCAGCGCGAGATGATTCCTGCTCACGGCACCCCTGATTATGAACCGCATGAGCCGGTGTGTGTTTGAGAATGGCGAGAGCTGAGGACGGGAGTCTCTCCTCAATAAAGTGACTCGGATCTCAGATCACGGTCCGCTGTACATGTCGCCGATATAATGCCAGAGAACTGAGCAGACGGAGATCCCTTTCTCTGTTGTTCCTATGATCGCGTGCAAACGATTTTGTGTGTGTGTGTGTGTGCGTGCGCGCAAACTATGATTTTATGATTCCTTGCTGAAATATGCAAATAACTATTATTATAATACTTTCATCCCGACCGTTTTTAATTATCTGGTTGATATTTGGCTGCAATAAATGCTGAGACGTTATTTAAATACTCATCTGATTTGAAAAGTTATGTTTGTAATATATTGTCTGGCTGTTCTTGGCTACATATAATTCTGAGGAATTAAATGGCAAAACAGCCGGAGATGTGCTCCTCCTGCTGTGATGAAGCTCATGAGGAGTTACAAGTTATTTGTTGATTACTAGCCTACATCACTCATGCAGTAGCCAGATTACAGCCCATGTCCACACTAATGCATTTTAGTTTGAAAATGTATATTTTTCGCACCATTTTGGCCTCCTGTCTACACTGAGACTGTTTTAAAGGTACCCTAGAATACAAAATTGAATTAACAGTTAAATAACGAGTTCAGTAGCTACATGGACCTCGCATACAGCGAGTCTTAAACACATTGACTCCTACTTATGTAAATCTTGTTTGTGAAATACACCCTGGAAAAACAGGCTATTTTCAACATAACGCCAACTGGGGATTATTAATATGTACGCCCCCAACATTTGCATGCCAACCAATGTTCATTGTCAGGCGGAAATGCGCAGCCGTAACATCGATAGCGAAAAACGGCAGATAATGAAAATAGATGTCATGTTCCAGGCTGTGCAGGGGATGTGAGAACTTTTCCTTCCCACAGATTGAAACAAAACAAAAAGTCAATAGTCATGGCTAGGGCTGGGTTTCGATTCAAATTTCAAGAATCGATTCGATTCCGATTCTCAAGATCTTGAATCGATTATCATTATTCGATCTGATCTGATCCGATCCGATCTTTGAGATTTAGATAAGTGTTTTTAAAAAAAGCATTTTTTCCAGCTGTTACCTGAATATTACAGGACTGTAGTTATGCAACTGTAGTAATGCAAGTTATGCAACATTGAAACATTGTTTTCGAGTTGTAGTGTGGACTGTGAAAACGGAGGCTTTTGAAATCGATGATGCATTTTTAGTCATGTGATGCGGTCATATGACCAATTCAGCTAAGCATTTACTCCCGTGTTACTCTCAGCAAAACCTCACTGTCGGCCCGTTTAAAAAAAACGCAATGTTTCAAAGAGCTGGAAAGTAAATAAGGTCGACGCGTCTTAGCTTTTACTCGTGTGCAGTCCTAGCCTGATGTCTTCATACTTCAGAATATGAGTCTGATGCTGCTCCATTGGGCTGTGATTGTTGACGCAGCCATTTTGCGTGGATAATAACCGGTAACTTTATTAAACTATATGGAGGAAAAATGCACACACATCACTCTGTATTCACTGTTGAACCAGAACTCACTTTATTTCGCATATTTCCATTTATGGAAAGCAGGTCACATTCATGTGAACTGTATGAGGGCATACCTATTACAAACGTTAACACCCCCACTTGCTCTCATACTGTGCAGTATACCATTACACATGAACACAGTATTGTATTTCACTTGTGTTGCATTCACATGCCAAACATGAAACTGAAATTTATCTGATATAGCTATTGAGATAATTTACTCAAAACCCAATTTATATCTGGTCCTAGTGCAGGTCATCAGATAGATCAAACTACACTGTGCCTTTTAGGATCAACAGGATCACCATTACTGTTGTAGTCAAGCTTTTGCTCACATGTTGATCTGGATTTACAGTCTAACATATGAAATCTCTCCAGTACCTTCAAAATGTGCCTTTTCTGATTCGTTTTGATGAAAATCAATTTCTAGGAAATATTTACGTTTTCCTGGATCTTTCATTTTAAATCATGCGGTCAGCATCTTTTTCATGCAATTCATTAAATCATTGTTACTGACAGCAATAATCAGATCATCTACCCAGATTATTACAATCACTCTCTTTTTCAATTTGTTTACTGTACACACAGTGATCAGCTGAAGGTAGACATGCAACATTTTGTTCCAGTTTCTACCTGACTGTTTTACAGTTTACAGACTAGTTTTTCACCTATGTCTAACTAGGGCTGGGCGATGGCCAAAATGTCATATCCCGATATAGCTCATTTGATATCCCGATAACGATATACATAACGATATAGCAATTTTTCTGTTAATTCAGTTAATGAATATAGCCTATACAAAATTTGCAGTTTGAAATAATATACAAAACAAATAAAGGTAGTATGGACTACATTTTTATTTTATTTAGAGCCTTTTTTTCAAGCAAGACTGTTGGGAAAGTTAACACCTGCCTAGGGATGTTAACCGATGACCGTTTGACCGATGGTTGACCGTATCAACGTTAACCGATCAATGTTGTCGGTTAAAAAAAAAAAAATAAGTGATCTCTAAATTAGGCTATTATACAGTGGACTAAACGCTACTACAGTTAGCCATCTCATTCCAAAATCTTTGTGCGAAGTGAACATACCTTCGTACCTATTTTTCATAACTCGCCTGTTTGTACTTAATAAACCAATACAACATTTGGCGCGAGGTCACAGCGTTTGGGTTTGCGCGCTCACAAGGTTTGCAAAAAGTAAAGACTCGAGGTTAGAGCCGGGGCAGACGACAGTATGAAGCGTGCATTTCACTTAAGATGGGATTACATTTGGAAATATATCTACATTTCAGCGGTAACACACAAGGTGTTGATCATCAACTTTATTATTGTTAGCACTACCTCGAACTAAAGCGGCGTCTCTTCGGAGCTGTCATTTTCTTAAATGAGCCGCGGCAATGTTTCAAATGAGCTTCTTACGCTAGACAAATGCCTTTATTTTCAACGCGATCACCTTGTACCCAAACCATTTCAAATCTAAGGAGCCATTGTCCTCAAATTACAAACAAGCTCCTCGGCGGTGCATTTGCGGGACTCGTGTTTCGCGCTGTGGGGGATTTTAAAAAAGTGACGTGAGTGGAAGAGAGTCGGCAACGCTAGAACAGTGTGTGTGTGTGTGTGTGTGAGAGAGAGAGAGAGAGAGGGAGCGCGGCTGTTATTTCAAATAGCGCAGCATATTTTAAACTAATCGGTTAACCGGTTTCAACTGGCTAATGAGGCTCGGTGGTCGGTCAAGAAAATGTTTAGTTTTCGCCATCCCTACACCTGCCATTAAAATATTTCAATATATGGCTATATGGTGTGCCACGGGTAAAAGCCCGTTGCAGCGTCTGTGTCTGAAGTTTGTTTTGAGCGCTTATGCCACCACTCTGGCATAATTACTCTGAGAATTACCCTGGTCTGAACCGCGTCTACTACCGTCTTCCTCCATGTTTGTGTATTGCAGCGTGCATGGGCATGCCGTGGCGTGAGGTGCATCTTGACGTAAAATTCTGCCGTAAACGCCTTATCGTGGCGTAAGCGATAGAGCCTTATATAAAACGATAGACATTTTCTATCGTCCAGACGATATATTTCATCATATCGCCCAGCCCTATGTCTAAATTTACTTCAGTTCCTTATGGCTGTTCCATGTAAATCTCGCAGTCAATTGGAGCAAGCAAATAAGCAGTTTTTACATCCATCTGGGGGAGTTCAAGATCACATTTTGCCGCAATTTGCATCAAGGCACGCACAGAACTGATATTTGCTGTTGGGGAGAAAATCTCTTTGTAATCTACTCCCATCGCTTGACTATAGCCTTTTGCTACATATCTGGCCTTGTATGCCTCTGTCTTATCTGCGTTATTTTTGACAGCATAGACCCATCTACCAAGACCCCCCCCACCCCCCAAGGGAGTCAATTTCCTCGTTCATGGCCTTAGCCCACTTCTCTGACTCGCTTGAACTCGTAGCTTCCTTGAATGTGTGTTGCCTCACACATTCTATAACATTAGTCTACATTGCTCAGAATCTGATCATCACATTCAACATCGGAAACATAATCAGCCAAATATTGGGGTGCTCTTCTATCTCTCTTAGGATAGCACGTACTGTGGTCACTCCCCTGGATTTTTAGTCTTATTTTGAGGTTCATGAGTCTCTTTTGGGGTTTGATCAGTCACATTCTCTTTTGAGTGTAAGGATATAGCCTGACAAGCCAGACCCACATCAAGATGTTTGGTTTGGAAACTCACCATTGACGGCTCAATCAGAGGGGCGGATAAACGGTTGTCTTTCAAACTCCCTCTGCATGCGATAGGATAGAGCTACAACCAACCAGAGCAACGAAGATGAAACAGAGCTCGTTGATAGATTAAACATTCGCCGTATTCAGTCGGCAAAACTCCGAACACATCTTCCCTTTTTAAGAATGACTTCAGTGCCGTTCTTTTCTCAGAGAAAAGCTTAACTCCAAGTCTTCCAGAATCGCAGTCAAAGCTGATTCGAAAGACCGCCGTTCGCCAGTTTTTGTGTTTACTAGAAGCACGCAAACGCAACTTGGCCGTCGTCATTATGGCCCCGCCCACCGAATCTATACACGATGTGATTGGTCCGGCAAGAGTTAGGGGAATACAGCTCAGAAAGGTATTGAGAGTTGCTAGACGACACTCGCGGGCAGATTAGATTTGCTGCCGCTAGGGTGTGTCTAGATTTCTAGGCTAGTAAGGATACATATAGTGACCTTTTGGCTTAGTAAATGCAGGTGGCCTAGAAATTGTCTCCCAAAGTTCATAGTTCTTTTCATCGCCATCGAAATAAAATCTGCTTCTCTCCTGGGCCCATAGCCTGTTGACACAGCCATTTTGCGTGGATAATAACCGGTAACTTTATTAAATTATACGGAGGAAAAACGCACACACACATCACTGTTATTTCCGTGTTATTTCCATTTATGGAACGCAGGTCACATTCACGTGACATGAACTGTATGAGGGCATACCTATTACAAACGTTAACAGTGATTATGGGGCCAAAATGCCTCTGCACTCAACTGGATAGACCTACCCAACCAATCAGAGCAACGGAGTAAGTGACGTACGTTGAGCGATGCATAGTTATCAACAGAACTCAACTCAACACGCTGGAAGATGATGATGATGAGTGTAAAAAATCTTTGCCAGTGTTGTAAAAATTATTTAAGGATGCACAGAGTACTTACCAAGATGATCATCGTTTTTGAGAGAAATAGTGAAGGTGAATGCATATACAAACAAGTTCTCTATTTTGCAAACTAATTCAACCCAAGCGCTCTTTGGGGACGTGGACGATTATGTTCCTGTTGATCATCTGTCCATCATTGTATAAAGCCCGCCCTGATGATTTGATTGGTTCGAGAATAATCGCTCCACAACGAATCAAGTCCAGACCGAACTTCCCGACCTCAAAGGTTGTGGTGGGGCTGAGTTCGGCTGGCATCCAGTCTAGTGCAGTACAGGGATGTAAGCGTTTCAGATGTTTCAATGTGGATGAGCAACTTTTGGAAAATGACTGAAAACGATAGTGTGGATGCAGAGTGTTTCTAGACAAACTCCCATTTTCAAATGTATCTGGATTAGTGTAGACGTAGCCACAGTTAGATTGGCCATTGGAGTCAGTGGACAGGAGGAGGAGCTCAGCAATGCTCTCTCTCTTCTTTACGGGTCTTTGTGCCCTCGACATAGACTTATTCGACTATCGTGGGTGCAAGGGCATGGGGTTATACAATGATGCCCCAGTGGGAAGAGACGCTCTTGGGCTATCTCTTCTGGGAGCTCATCGTCTCTTAAGTCTTCACTCTCTACCGTGGCGTGCAGAACAACATTCACACTGGTTGGAAGGTGTTTCAGTCATCGGGTCATGCTGGAGTTGCTCTGCACACTATGGCAGGCCCACCAAGCTGACCTGCAGAAGAAAGCCCCCGAGTCGGGACACACAAAAATGTACGAAGTAGCTCATTCACGACACCCTCATGCTGTTCCATCCCTTCATCCACAAGATGTCACGTCACAAGACATTGGTCGAAACTGATGCCCTTTTCGGAGAGGCTGAGCGTGGAAACTACTGCCAAACTTATCTCCTTGGGTTTTGAGAACCATAGGAAAAAGACAACAGAATACAGTTTGCGATCATCAAATGTTATTTTTGCTTGAAATGCCCATCCCTAAATAAGTAGGCGGATTGGGACGCAGGAACAGAGACTGAAGTGATACAATGACAGAAGCTGCAGCTACACACACACACACACACACACACACACACACTGACATACAGAGGACAAACAAAGGAACTACACATGAGCTCATAACTGACTTATGATTGAAATCAGCTCTATTAGACTCTGATCTGTCCTGGGACAGACGGGTTTGACTCTATGCTTATTATTTTTGACTCCTAATAATGGCGTCATATGTTGTTTTGTATTTGTACATTAAACTACACTGTAAAGTCATTGTGTATCAGCAACATAAAGATGTTTTTGAGCCGTTTCTCAAGCAGCTCCTTCATCTCCAGCTGATTATGAATTTATTCATCTCATAATAAGTCATTTCTCATGAGCAGAAGTGAAAGTGTTCCAGTTCAGAGCGTTGAACCAATCAAAGAGTGAAACTGTGAGTTTGAGGTGTAAATCTCATTTGCATTGGCAGGTTTAGTGATTGTGATCCTCTCAGAATAGAGCAGCTCCGTCTCCAGTGACCATGTTCAAACCCCAAGAGCTTCATTTGACATTTCCTGCTAAATGCAGCTGTTCTCAACTATTACAATCAATCAAAAGCAGCTGAAACTTTAGCGCAGGACTTTGAATGAACGACACACACTGATCAATGATGCAGTCCAACACAAATGTAAGGCGTTCAGAAGCTTTATTGAATGAACAGCAATGGCAGCACATTGACAGACGGCTTCAGTATTGAGCTGTAGATCACGTGACTGCTGTGAATCCTGCCGGACGCTCAGATACGGCTCGTCTTCACTGGAGAAACATCAGCAGGAGCTCTTGAGGAACGAGGCCTCGTGATGAGCTCCGTCATGTGTTACTCTGCAGACGAAGCCATTTGCGGCTTCCCAGCGTGCTTTGCTGAGGCTCAGGACGCTGCTGCGGCTGTAGCGTCCGTCCCGCTCGCTCTCTGCGCTGGTCTGAACCCCATCGGTGACCTCTGACCCGTCCAGCGTCCAGCTCACCGTCGCCCCCTGTGGAGAGTAAGAGCTGAGCAGGCAGAGCAGAGCGGCTGAGTCTCCAGAGATCTGCAGAGAAGAGGGAGGCAGCAGAGACACGGAGGGCTTCACGGACGGCCCGGCTGCACACACACACACACACACACACACACACACACACAACATTAACGTCTGTGTTAGAGGTCAGAGATGGTAATGCAGTAAAAATCATAACTTCATCTGTACAGAAATTCCACATCACTGCTTTCATTCATAAACCACAGACAAACTATCCCAAATTCATTTTAGAAATATTCTCCATTAAAATAAAATATTCACCGCTACTAAATATATCAAGTACAATATATATGTACAAATAAATAAATCAGTTATCTGAAGCAGACGTGATATACTGTAAAATTAATGCGAATTTGTTCTTTTCTGAATTGAGTAAAATGTTTAAACCAATTTTAATATTATTTGGGGAACACTTTACAATAAGGTTTCATGAGTTAACATTAGAGAACTACTTTAGTCAACATGAACTAAGAATGAACAAAACTTCTCCAGCATTTATTCATCTGAGTTCATGTTCATTTCAACATTTACTAATACATTATTAAAATCAGAAGTTGTGTTTGTTAACATTAGTTAATGCGCTGTGAACTAACATGAACAAACAATGAACAGCTGGATTTTTATTAACAAACATTAACAAAGATTAATAAATACTGGAACAAATGTGCTGCTCATGTTTAGTTCATGTTGGTTAATACATTAACTAATGTTAACAAATGAGTTTATAAAGCGTTTCCATTATTTGTGTTCTGAGAATAATCATCATTCAGGACACTTCCTCATAAACATAACTTAATAGTTTGAGAAATGATTCATTTTAACATGTTTATCAACTGATCATTACTTTATGATGATGACAGATCAAATTAAATTAATTTTGTCTGTTTTATCAAACTTGTGTCATGCGCAAAATTATATATTTTGATCAAATCAAATATAATGAAATGTTAGCATACATTTGGTGTGAAGTTAAAGATTAAAGCGCCTACTAATATGAAATATGCTTTGAAACATAAAAACACAGAATATCTGCAAATATTACAAATATAGCAGATAATATTAAATAATCAAATACATCCGTTGGTGCAATCAATCAATAAAATTAAATTAAATATGACGATACACAAGATATGAAATGCAGCTTTTCAATAACACATTTTGTCATAAATTAAGAATATTGTAGCCAAATGCTCTTAAATAACATTAAACATATTTTTTAAAACACATCATACATTATTAGAGAATTGAAGAGACTTACCGATCGTCAGTTTAGTTCCTCCACCGAAAGTGTACCACAGTGCTTCATTCTAGTGAAAGCGTCGTACAAAAACCTCCGTCACACTCAAATGAACACACACTCCAGCAGAGAAAGAGCCGACACACACACTGATCTGAGACTCAACAGCAGCTCTTCTCAACATCACACATGGACTGATCCAGAAACACACACACACACATGTTCATCTTTAAATATAAATACTCATATCATGAAATCTGAAATCATTTGTTTCATAATCAGTCCCAAACGCATTCATCACATTTACACTAATTCTGTCGACCGGCTTTATAATGAAATCTTCAGCCAGATTTAGATGGTCATTCCCTATTGGATGACCTTTGACCTGTTGTACAGTCTCATGGATGATATAAATCTGCAGCACAGGTATTAAATGCTCTCAGCATCAAAGTCTGAATGAAACTGATCATTAAAACTGTGTTTAGAGGGAGAAGATCTGCCCAAAATAACATGAAGGAAATCATGAGTGTGTTTCTGAAAATAGAAGATTATTAGCAAAGATACTAAATGACAAACCTGTGTGTGTGTGTGTGTGTGTGTGTGTGTGTGTGTGTGTGTGTGTGTGTGTGTGTGTGTGTGTGTGTGTGTGTGCGTGTGTGTGTGTTAATGAGTGACTGTCTTCAGGTAAATGATCTGGAGTGTGTTTGCATATTGATCAGACGCTTCAGTGTGTGAGAGTGTTTATAGTGCTGTGAGTTTAACACTTCATCACTGACACACAACAATCTTCATCAACATGACCTTCATCATCATCTGGACACTCTTATACTGCTTTCTACAAGGTGAAGAGTTTATATTTCAAATAAATCATTTAAATTACATCATTTTAACACGGCTTAAATTATGTCAAATAATGTATACTATATGGACTGATGAATGATTTGTTTTTCAGGCTGTAGAGCTCAGATCACAGTGACTCAGACTCCTTCAGTGAAAACTGCAAAACCAGGAGAAACTGTTGAGATGAGCTGTAAACTCAGTAGAGATACACCCTGCAGCCCACCCTGTGTGGCCTGGTACTCACAGAAACCTGGAGAAGCTCCTAAACTCCTGATTTATTTGACCAACAGTCTTGAGTCAGGAACTCCATCTAGATTCAGTGGCAGTGGATCTAACAGTGATTTCACTCTGACCATCAGTGGAGTCCAGACTGAAGATGCTGGACATTATTACTGTCAGAGTTTCCACTGCAGAACAGGTTCTTATGGTTGTGTGGGTGATTATGTGTTCACACAGTGATAAAGAGTCGTACAAAAACCTCCGACAGTCAGAGTCACAGTGACTGAACTAAAACTGCAGCTGCTCACACACACACACACACACACACACACACACACTGAAGAAATGACTCAATATGATCTTATTGAACATCACTTTCTTGAGCTTCATCAGTTTTTGACCTTTTTGTGATTTTTTTAGAAGTCTTGTCTCCTATTACATCCTTCATGAAGAAATTCAGTCACTTTTGATCTTCAGTGGATATTTTTCAATTCTTCAACACTTTTGTTTTTCTGCATTTATGATTTAAAGCAGCACTAGGTAACTTTTCAACCTTCATAATTTATTTTTTAAGACTCTTGTGATGATAAATCGACTTACAATAGGTTGAATGACACGTCTGCCATAACCTGATGGGTTCTGTATCGTTTTTAATCGTACTTTTAAACTTCGGGTTTTGGGTAGTAACCCGAGAACAAAAAGAACTACAAAATTCGACTGCTTTACGGCATATACGTCACTTCCACCAACACACACACTTCCTTACATTCGGACGTGCAAGCCCAACTTTGTTCGTTGGATAATATAGTCATGTCCGAAGCAGCAGAGACAAATAAGAAAGAAAAGGTTTTGTTGGAGGAAAGCAATAAGAGGAAATGAAAAAGTGATGTGATTAAACGCAGGACGAGGATCAACATGTGACCAGCGTTTGCTCGTCGGCGTGAGCTGAAGGAGGCGTGCCCGACCGATGCTGTCCTGCTTGTTACGGTGAGCTACCACTCAAACATTGAACTGAAGTATCATATAGATTCTGTAAAACGGTAACCAATAGACTACTATAATGACGCTGGCTTGTAAACGTGAGCATCGTGATTATTTGGCGTTTGAAAAAAATAAAACCCATGAAATTATATTCATATGACATGCTGAAACATGCCACTGACTGTACCTGGGATGAAGACATTTCACACGCGACGCCAGAACACCTGCATGTGAACTCCTCCTGCAGTGTTCAGGGGAACTGTTAGTGCTGCACCGACCCGCGGGACGCTTTTATGAAGTTATTTGGCCCGCCCCGCACCACTGTATATATTTTTACAACCCGCCCCGCACCCGCAACAATTAAATAGACATACGGGGTCCGCGGGTTATGAGACGACCCGCGCATCACTAGTTCAGGGCTATCAGGGCTGTCATGTCAGCAAATGCACGCGCGATGGCATCCCCTGATGTAGGATGACAGCAAGGGCGTAGGTTTGGTCTCAGCTTTGGTGGGGACATCCCACCAGGTTTGCCCAGATTATATAGTCTATTATTTATTTCTGCGTATGGAATTGCACCATAGTTTAGGAATGAATACGATTATTAATTTATGAGGCTTTTCAGCCCAATCCAATACCATAATAATAATAAAAAACAAAATACTCTTTCATTGTCAAGTTCATAAATGATTTTCAAAACTGATTTGGAAAAAAAACCCAACATGCACACAAAATTACTTATTTTCAATATAAAAAATGATTGTTGACTGGATTTATTATCACATCTTATCACATTATTGAGCATGTCAAAGATTAGTAACAACTTTAGATTTGATGCATTGTTAGTTTTTGTACAGGATCAGTTTTCTCCCTCATTTACCGTTTGTGGCTGTTTTTGCCCCATTGACTTCCATTATAACCACATTTTTTGATTTTAAAGCCATAATGCTATATAATCATGCCCAATCACTTTTTATATTGAAAATAAGTTATTTTGTGTGTAAGGTTTTTTTTTTTCCAAATCAGTTTTGAATCAGTTTTTGAAAATCATTTATGAACTTGGCATTTAAAGAGTGATAGTAGTGATAAGAGTGACAATTAAACAATGACAACAGCTCAACAATAAACATGGAATCAAGGGTAACACTTTAGAATACTGTTTCTTACTTAATGCATAACTAATAAAGAGTTACTGCAGTACTAATGAATAATTCTTCATTAACACTCAAGTCACTAATATTAACTACTAAGGAATGAGTGTTAACTAATCAATATGTAATAGCATTTTTTAATTGTGTTAAGTATCAATTAGTTAATCAGTAACTATTCAATTCAGTTATGCCTCCTTAAGAACTACTATTAAGTAACTACTAATTCAGCTTCACAAGGAATAACTATTAAGTAACTACTAATTAACAGTGATGCACAGTATCAGATCGAGGCCCTTTCTTCTTCTTTAGTACTTATGTTGTTAGATAAATGTACTACTGTTATGTGTACTATATTCATTTACATTCACTCGCAAATGTGCCGATTAATGTTTCTGTCTGTGTGTGTCCCCACGCTATAATGTTGCAGTTCTTGCAGCATTAAATCAGAGAAAACAATTCTAGTGAAAGAGTACACAGAATCATGAGTGCACATGCAGAGTGCACAAAATGTGAGCGCACACGCAATTTCTGTGAGTCCAGTTTTGTGCGAGAGAATGGATTGAGATTCCGCTTGTAAGCAGAGATTTATTGCTTGTAAACTTGATGTGCTCTCGCGGTACAATATTAATACTACATTAATGAGGATGTTGATGATTTCTTTTCTTTTTTTAATGTAAGTATTGTCTGCAACCAGAAGTTCAGGACGGAACCCCATCCCCAATCTAAGTGCCTTGCCAACATGGCTCAGGCATTTTATGTTTATGTGATACCAAATGATTTCTGTATTTAAGGCAATGACTGAGGGGGAAATGAGAATACAGGGAACCTATGAGTCATTAAAAAAGAATTACCAAATAGTTCCCAAGTAGTTACTTAGAACCTGGAACAGTATTCTGAAGTGAAAACAAACCCATTCATAATTATTGAAGAATTACCAAATAGTTCTCAAGGAGTTACTTAGAACCTGGAACAGTATTCTAAAGTGAAAACATAAGGAACCCATTCATAATTATTGAAGAATTACCAAATAGTTCTCAAGGAGTTACTTAGAACCAGGAACAGTATTCTAAAGTGAAAACAAACCCATTCATAATTAATGAAGAATTACCAAATAGTTAATAGTTAAATAATTAAGCCTAACTACCATTAATACAGAACTAATAAAGGAAATTTGACCCTCTATTCTAAAGTGAAAGTTTTATCCTCATTAATTATGACACTTATTGAATGATATTTAAGTTTATTGACCAGAATAAATCAATAATTAAGCCTAACTACCATTAATACAGTACTAATAAAGGAAATTTGACCCTCTATTCTAAAGTGAAAGTTTTATATCCAATTATGGTAGTAATTTATATAAGTTAATTAAGCAGCTTCTACAGACACAAAACATATTTTTTGTCTATTTGGATAAATAGTGAAAGGTACAACATGAACGTATTGGCAACATTTAAACAAAGGTGTTTTTACCTCAAAATACATAAAATATATTTTATATCATATACACATTTACAATTTTCCTTTTACCATTTTATAGATACATGTTACTTCCCTAAACACAAACATAGCAATTTAACAGAGACTAAAAATGACAATACAACTTAATGGGTAAATGGGCAATCTAGCATTACAATTATATTTTGAGCCCCTAATCTCACTCAAACCTCTAAACATACACATAATGATTTTTTTAAAGTGAAAATATATAAAGAAAAACATAACTAACAAAAGTGTAATCACAATCATTTCTTTATTGTGAAAATGTCAAAAGCGGTACCAATAGTAGTCCGAGTGACGATGTGTTGCAGTCGAAGTCATCTCTGGTGATATAGTTTTGTATGAGGTAACGTTACAGAGAATTTAAGTTATTTAATTTAAACTTAATCCCACTATTTGAAGGCGCGCGCGTTTCTCATTCACCACAGACTAAAAACTAAAACACGGCTTGTCGCAATCTGTGACGAAGCAGGCAAGAGCCAATGAGCGTTTGATATCACTGGCGTAAAACGCAATGTTTGAATTCCCCACCAGCGCGGGTTTTGTTTACGGTCGCTGTTGAAGAGAAAGATGGAGAACGCTGGATAAAGAAGTTCCTCGTATGGATTCTAAAGATGTGGATTACACCGAACGAATTAAATCAGTGTCTTTTGTGAATTTATGTTGCGTTTTGGTGTACTTTCTAGTCATTGTGGCCCATGGCAAGCAACATAAGTATTACTTGATAAATAATGGTTAAATGATTACAGAAATCTTATTCATTTTAGGGTTTTATGGTGTAGTTTGTTTAATGTAAATCCTTTGAACTGAGTGTGCAGCAGAATGTTTATTGCTTTTAATGTTTTACGTATTAGATTCATGTAGAACCACACATAAAAATACACATAACTGCTAAACAATAAGAACTTATCTTTAGAATAGAGGGTCAAATTTCCTTTATTAGTACTGTATTAATTGTAGTTAGGCTTAATTAGTGGCTTATTCTGGTTAGTAAACTTAAAATATCATTCAATAAGTGTCATAATTAATGAGGATAAAACTTTCACTTTAGAATAGAGGGTCAAATTTCCTTTATTAGTACTGTATTAATGGTAGTTAGGCTTAATTATTGACTTATTCTGGTTAGTAAACTTAAAATATCATTCAATAAGTGTCATAATTAATGAGGATAAAACTTTCACTTTAGAATAGAGGGTCAAATTTCCTTTATTAGTTCTGTATTAATGGTAGTTAGGCTTAATTATTTAACTATTAACTATTTGGTAGTTCTTCATTAATTATGAATGGGTTTGTTTTCACTTTAGAAAACTGTTCCTGGTTCTAAGTAACTCCTTGAGAACTATTTGGTAATTCTTCATTAATTATGAATGGGTTTGTTTTCACTTTAGAATACTGTTCCAGGTTCTAAGTAACTCCTTGAGAACTATTTGGTAATTCTTTTTTAATGACTCATAGGTTCCCTGTATTCTCATTTCCCCCTCAGTCATTGCCTTAAATACAGAAATCATTTGGTATCACATAAACATAAAATGCCTGAGCCATGTTGGCAAGGCACTTAGATTGGGGATGGGGTTCCGTCCTGAACTTCTGGTTGCAGACAATACTTACATAAAAAAAAAAAAAAAAAAAAATCATCAACATCCTCATTAATGTAGTATTAATATTGTACCGCGAGAGCACATCAAGTTTACAAGCGATAAATCTCTGCTTACAAGCGGAATCTCAATCCATTCTCTCGCACAAAACTGGACTCACAGAAATTGCGTGTGCGCTCACATTTTGTGCACTCTGCATGTGCACTCATGATTCTGTGTACTCTTTCACTAGAATTGTTTTCTCTGATTTAATGCTGCAAGAACTGCAACATTATAGCGTGGGGACACACACAGACAGAAACATTAATCGGCACATTTGCGAGTGAATGTAAATGAATATAGTACACATAACAGTAGTACATTTATCTAACAACATAAGTACTAAAGAAGAAGAAAGGGCCTCGATCTGATACTGTGCATCACTGTTAATTAGTAGTTACTTAATAGTTATTCCTTGTGAAGCTGAATTAGTAGTTACTTAATAGTAGTTCTTAAGGAGGCATAACTGAATTGAATAGTTACTGATTAACTAATTGATACTTAACACAATTAAAAAATGCTATTACATATTGATTAGTTAACACTCATTCCTTAGTAGTTAATATTAGTGACTTGAGTGTTAATGAAGAATTATTCATTAGTACTGCAGTAACTCTTTATTAGTTATGCATTAAGTAAGAAACAGTATTCTAAAGTGTTACCGAATCAAGTAGGCCTATGCAAACTTGCAACAGAACACATTTTATATTATTTTACATTTGATTATTTTATTTATTTCTAAATAACTCTTTAATAGCCTATATTGGTGCACTTTAAAGGGATGGCTCACCCAAGAATAAAAATTCTGTCATCATTTACTCTCCATCATGATGTTCCAAACCTGTATGAGTTTCTCTGTTCTGCTGAACACAAAAGAAGATATTTTGAAGAAAGTTTGTAACCAGGCTGCTTTGGGGGCACCATTTACTTCCATGGTAGGAATTCAACATAACAAAAATGTATACAGGTTTAAAAAAGGAAATTGACAGATTTTAATTTTTGGGTGCACTGTCTCTTTAAGCAGTCATTTTGAACCAGTAACCACTTAACTGACAAAAATGTTCTGAAATTCAAAAATTAAATTAAATTTTCTATATTAATTTACTATAATGCAATTATTTGTCCCATTTTTATCTAAATATTTTTTAAATGTCAAACTTTATATGACAGGATTATTTATTATTAATATAGCCTATAGCTAAATGATAAATTAATAACATTAATTAGGCTATAATCTATTAATTAACCAGTCTAATGTCTAGAAAAATAAGTCTGCCAAGCTTTGATAATGTATGGAATATTATATTAATATATTATCCATTAAAAAAAACAATAGGACTAAGTTACCTAGAAGCACGATGTGTCTGTCATCACTGCTGCTTTCAGTCAGACAGTCTGAGCTGAGACACTGAAATGCTTCTCTGCAAAGGTTGCAGTTTGTCTTAGGTTCATCGTAAGTTACTGGACAGACCATAGGCCGTAAAAAATGGGACAGACCCACTGATACCTTTTTTTTCTATTCAGCCCTATATCTGGAAATCCTCTTGCGTTTAAATGGTGGACGCGAGATTGACATGTTTTTAAAAAAGCGCGCAAGTTTACAGCGCATGTTCTCGAGACTCCGTCTCTATGGCAGCAAAGCTGCTAAAACCCATTCTTGTGCATCGCGTCCCGTATTGGTTTGATACGGCGGGACGCGTCATTTTGCTTGTAAATATGGAACGACAAGGAATCGATCCATATAGCAGCACGAAGGAGTTTGCTAAAATATTGGTGGGGACAATTTTGCCATCTTAAAATATTGATTGGGACTAGTACCTAGCGTCCCCCCCTAAACCTACGCCCATGGATGACAGAGCTTACGACAGTAGTTGAGGACATTATTTTTTCCAAACAGTAGGGGGACCCCGAGAGCAAAAGTAGCCAAGTGCGGCTTTAATATATTCTTCTTTCTAAACTGCATCATCAGCATCATAAACATGTTCAGATTGAGCGAGTTCATCCCTCATAATGCAGATATCATATAAACACACATTCACACTTTATAATAACTGCATGCTATGAATCATTAGTTAAGCATTAGTAAATATTAATTCATCATTTATAAAGCTTTAATAGACATTAATAAGCAGTTTATAAATACAGCTATAAATGCTTTACTTTTGATTTATGATCATATCTATAATGTGTTTAATAATTGTACTTTATTGATGATCAATTTCTAAATTATTACATTTACAAACCAGTTATTTAGGAGCTGTCAGTGGTTCATAAGATCATTTAGAAAGTAAATGATTAATAAATATGAATCTAGTAAATGTAAGATTGAATGTTATGAAAAAGTCTAGATGTTCTCACTTCTCTCTCTCTGTGTGTGTGTGTGCGTGCGTGCGCGCGTGTGTGTGTGTGTGTGTGTGTGTCTGTGTGTGTGTGTGTAATGAGTGACTCTCTTCAGGTAAATGATCTGGAGTGTGTTTGCATATTGATCAGATGCTTCAGTGTGTGAGAGTGTTTATAGTGCTGTGAGTTTAACACTTCATCACTGACACACACAACAATCTTCATCAACATGACCTTCATCATCATCTTCATCTGGACTCTCACAGCGTTTGCTCAAGGTTTGTGGAGCACAAGTTTGATATCAATTCATTTCTTCAAGTGTATTGTCAAAGTTTTGAGTGTATTTTCTTCTTGTTGTGTTTCAGAGTGTAGAGGACAGATCAGCGTCACTCAGAGTCCCTCAATGACAGCTCAACCAGAACAAACGGTCAAAATCAGCTGTAAAACCAGCACAGATGTGTACAGATGGTATGATGGGGATGAAGGTTTAGCCTGGTACTCACAGAAACCTGGAGAAGCTCCTAAACTCCTGATTTATGGAGTAAGCCGCCTTGAGTCAGGAACTCCATCTAGATTCAGTGGCAGTGGATCTAACAGTGATTTCACTCTGACCATCAGTGGAGTCCAGACTGAAGATGCTGGACATTATTACTGTCAGAGTTACCACTGCAGAACAGGTTCTAATGGTTATTGTGCGGGTGATGATCGTGTGTTCACACAGTGATAAAGAGTCGTACAAAAACCTCCGTCAGTCAGAGTCACAGTGACTGAACTGAAACTGCAGCTGCTCACACACACACACACACACACACACACACACACACACACACACACACACACACTCAACAGTGAGGATTTTCATGGATATTAAATGACATATAAAGCTCTCATTAAAAATGTCACATGTATCTGAGGTTCATCATTGTTTTCATGCTCCATTGAGTGATTAAACTAAATGTTCAGAATACATTTCACAATCTGACAAATATGCTGATTATTTAAGAAATGCATTTAAAAAACGTGACTGTGTGTAAATGTAACATCTTTAAAACTTTAAATAGTCACAATTTAAACTTAATTAAGAAAAAATTATGTAATTATTAATTTTATTTTGGATTAAGAAGTAAGATTTTGACAGTGTATTCAGAGCTCTGCACACACACACCGGTGAGAGTCGGTGAAGTTGGAGTGATGGAGCTGAAACTGCGTCCTCAGTGGTCAGCAGCTGCTCTTGGACAGAAGATCTGTGTGTGTGTGTGTGTGTGTGTGTGTGTGTGTGTGTGTGTGTGTGTGTGTGTGTGTGTGTGTGTGTGTGTGTGTGTGCGTGTGTGTGTGTGTGTGTGTTAATGGGTGACTGTCTTCAGGTAAATGATCTGGAGTGTGTTTGCATATTGATCAGATGCTTCAGTGTGTGAGAGTGTTTATAGTGCTGTGAGTTTAACACTTCATCACTGACACACACAACAATCTTCATCAACATGACCTTCATCATCATCTGGACACTCTTATACTGCTTTCTACAAGGTGAAGAGTTTATATTTCAAATTAATCATTTAAATTACATCATTTTAACACGGCTTAAATATGTCAGATAATGTATACTATATGGACTGATGAATGATTTGTTTTTCAGGCTGTAGAGCTCAGATCACAGTGACTCAGACTCCTTCAGTGAAAACTGCAAAACCAGGAGAAACTGTTGAGATGAGCTGTAAACTCAGTAGAGATGCACCCTGCAGCCCACCCTGTGTGTCCTGGTACTCACAGAAACCTGGAGAAGCTCATAAACTCCTGATTTATTGGACAAGCAGCCGTCAGTCAGGAACTCCATCTAGATTCAGTGGCAGTGGATCTAACAGTGATTTCACTCTGACCATCAGTGGAGTCCAGACTGAAGATGCTGGACATTATTACTGTCAGAGTTTCCACTGCAGAACAAATTCTAATGGTAATTGTGTGGGTGATTATGTGTTCACACAGTGATAAAGAGTCGTACAAAAACCTCCGTCAGTCACTGTGACAGAACTGAAACTGCAGCTGTGCGCGCACACACACACACACACACACACACACACTCAACAGTGAATCACTTTCTTGAGCTTCATCAGTTTTTGACCTTTTTGATTGATTTTTTTTGGAAGTCTCGTCTCCAATTACAGTTTTTTTGGATTAAGCACGATTTTCAAAACAGGGCCCGTGTTTTTAAAACACTACACACAATCAGCACAACCACACACCCAATCAGAAAAACACTACAGATCCTTTGCATAATTAAACACTCTTGTAAAAACTAGACACTTCTGTTTAAAAAACACACTTTGTTACCATATGAAACACACACGTTTCACATCTCTAGACTCTCTTTGCACGAGTTACACTCTGCTCGATAAACCTAAAACACTTTTAGCACTTCTCCTTCCCAATGATTAGAGTAGGCCACCATCAATGTACAAATATAATGTAAATCCACCAAACACTACACAAGACCAATGATGCAGACTGAAGAAACTCATTTATTTCAACATGCCCAAAATGTTGACATGGACATTCATAATACTGTAACAAAATGTCACTTTACATATTGTACTGTAAGCTTACTGTAAAAAATAAAAACAACAACCTAGACATTGTCTCTCCGCCTCGCGGGTTCTGGCCAGAGATTTTCATCAACAGCGCAGGTAATGTTGTTTCAGCAATACACCTCGGAAAGAAACGTCTTGAATGACGAATCCATCCTTGCATTGCTGCTCCTCCATCCGGTCACAGGCCTCCGCCTTGTCCTCCTCCTCGTCTTACTCTTTCTCTGACTCTTTCCGTTGTGTTTGAAGACCGATGATCTCACCTGCTGTTTTTTTATAGTGCTTATTCACCTGATTGGTGTGTCTACAGTTCAGCAGACGAGTGTCTGCACAGCTGATGACTGTGTTGAACCAATTGGTTGGACGGTGCGGTAATTTGACAGTCAGTGCTTTGGTATTGCAAGGAAGCGACTTCATGATAGATGTGTGTGTGTAATGTATGTTAAGTGTGTTTAGTGTTTTGCAAATCACTGTTTGTAGAGTTTTGCAACAATTGTGAGGTTGACAATGTGCTTATAGTTGTGCAAATATGGCCTGATGTTTTGCTTCTTGAGTGTGAGGTTTTGCTATAATGAAGGTTTAATAAAGGTTTATCTATAATGTTTTTAATAATTGTACTTTATTGATGAACAATTTCTAAATTATTACATTTACAAACCAGTTATTTAGGAGCTGTCAGTGGTTCATAAGATCATTTAGAAAGTAAATGATTAATAAATATGAATCTGGTCTTGAAAATAAGATTGAATGTTATGGAAAAGGTATAGATGTTCTCACTTCTCTGTGTGTGTGTGTGTGTGCGTGTGTGCGTGTGTGTGTGTGTGTAATGAGTGACTGTCTTCAGGTAAATGATCTGGAGTGTGTTTGCATATTGATCAGATGCTTCAGTGTGTGAGAGTGTTTATAGTGCTGTGAGTTTAACACTTCATCACTGACACACACAACAATCTTCATCAACATGACCTTCATCATCATCTTCATCTGGACTCTCACAGCGTTTGCTCAAGGTTTGTGGAGCACAAGTTTGATATCAATTCATTTCTTCAAGTATATTGTCAAAGTTTTGAGTGTATTTTCTTCTTGTTGTGTTTCAGAGTGTAGAGGACAGATCAGCGTCACTCAGAGTCCCTCAATGACAGCTCAACCAGAACAAACGGTCAAAATCAGCTGTAAAACCAGCACAGATGTGTACAGATGGGATGATGGGGATGAAGGTTTATTCTGGTACTCACAGAAACCTGGAGAAGCTCCTAAACTCCTGATTTATTATGCAAAAAAACTTGAGTCAGGAACTCCATCTAGATTCAGTGGCAGTGGATCTAACAGTGATTTCACTCTGACCATCAGTGGAGTCCAGACTGAAGATGCTGGACATTATTACTGTCAGAGTTACCACAGTGGTGGTGTGTTCACACAGTGATAAAGAGTCGTACAAAAACCTCCGTCAGTCAGAGTCACAGTGACTGAACTGAAGCTGCAGCTGCTCAAAGGAGGATGTGAAATATCATCGTCACACGAGCATCTGAAATAAAACCATCTAAATGAAGCTGCCACTCTTAATAATTATAGAGGTCAGAAAGAGATTTTGAGCTCTTATAGATCAGTCACACGTTTGAGATCTGAGTGATTTCAGTTTGTGTCTGGGGAAGAAATAACAGAAGATCCAAGTGTGAGAATAAACACGTAGTTTATTAACAGTAGGCCTACTCAAACCTGGACAGAAAGAGTCAGGCAGAAGATAGACGGAGGAAGAAAATGCTGCACATCAAAAAAGCTGACCGATTCCCATCTTTAGGCAAATTAATACGTTGATTGTGACGCGACTATCCAGTATAAGTAGAGCACATGGATGTCTCTCGCAGGTCCTTTGTTTTTCATTCCCCGCTGGCTCAGAAGCACGGCCATAGCAGTAAACTTGAGGAACGCCCATCAATGTACACGTGAGGGGAAGCGTCACAACATCACGCTTCAGTCGTGTCTCAAAAGTGGGAACCAAGTGGAACAGTGAGGTTACGGGGAGAAGAGGTAAAGAAGGTGCAGGATTTTAAGTACTTAGGGTCGACAGTCCAGAGCAATGGGGAGTGTGGAAAAGAGGTGAAGAAGTGTGTGCAGGCAGGTCAGAATGGGTGGAGAAATGTGTCAGGTCTGTTGTGTGATAAAAGAGTGTCAGCAAGAATGAAAGGAAAGGTGTAGAGGACAGTAGTGAGACCGGCGATGTTGTGTGGTTTGAGGAACAGACAGGAGGAAGAGCTAGAGGCAGCAGAGCTGAAGATGTTGAGCTTCTCTTTGGGAGTGACGAGGATGGACAGGATCAGGAATGAGTCCATCAGAGGGACAGCACATGTGAGATGTTTTGGAGACAAAGTTAGAGAGGCCAGGCTGAGATGGTTTGGACATGTTCAGAGGAGGGAGAGAGAATATATCGGTAAAAGGATGCTGAGGTTAGAGCTGCCAGGCAGGAGGTCAAGAGGAAGACCGAAGAGGAGGTTTATGGATGGAGTGAAGGAGGACATGAAGGTCGTCGGTCTGAGAGAAGAAGATACAGAGGATAGGACTAGATGGAGGAAGATGATTCGCTGTGGCGACCCCTGAAGGGAACAGCCGAAAGGAAAAGAAGATGGGATGATCGTTCTATAAGAGGATTTGGGGCCTTCAGATTCACACAGGGCCCGACAGTAACAGAAGTACCATGGAGCCCAAGAGCATTGTTTAAGAGGCCATAGGCTACGGGACACACATATTCCAGCATTAATAAACATTTGTTTTCATTTTTGATGGGTTTTCTGAATCACGCAGCCTTTAACCTCAGCCCCCCCATATACATTAATATTAAATTGGTATCTTCTGGTGATTATGGCTGCATTTAATTGTCTGAGGAATTGAAATTTAATATTATCTAACGTTAAGTTTGATATTTTAAATCATCCAAACCGTGTTTCACTTTTCTGAATAATCCTCTAAGATGGGAGCGGAGCATGGACAGTTTCTGACGGGGCTTCCTGTGTGGATTGTGAGGATCTACAACTGATATAAAATGTAGAATGATATGAAGTCAAACAAATAATAATGGCGTCATATGTTGTTTTGTATTTGTACATTAAACTACACTGTAAAGTCATTGTGTATCAGCAACATAAAGATGTTTTTGAGCCGTTTCTCAAGCAGCTCCTTCATCTCCAGCTGATTATGAATTTATTCATCTCATAATAAGTCATTTCTCATGAGCAGAAGTGAAAGTGTTCCAGTTCAGAGCGTTGAACCAATCAAAGAGTGAAACTGTGAGTTTGAGGTGTAAATCTCATTTGCATTGGCAGGTTTAGTGATTGTGATCCTCTCAGAATAGAGCAGCTCCGTCTCCAGTGACCATGTTCAAACCCCAAGAGCTTCATTTGACATTTCCTGCTAAATGCAGCTGTTCTCAACTATTACAATCAATCAAAAGCAGCTGAAACTTTAGCGCAGGACTGAATGAACGACACACACTGATCAATGATGCAGTCCAACACAAATGTAAGGCGTTCAGAAGCTTTATTGAATGAACAGCAATGGCAGCACATTGACAGACGGCTTCAGTATTGAGCTGTAGATCCCGTGACTGCTGTGAATCCTGCCGGACGCTCAGATACGGCTCGTCTTCACTGGAGAAACATCAGCAGGAGCTCTTGAGGAACGAGGCCTCGTGATGAGCTCCGTCATGTGTTACTCTGCAGACGAAGCCATTTGTGGCTTCCCAGCGTGCTTTGCTGAGGCTCAGGACGCTGCTGCGGCTGTAGCGTCCGTCCCGCTCGCTCTCTGCGCTGGTCTGAACCCCATCGGTGACCTCTGACCCGTCCAGCGTCCAGCTCACCGTCGCCCCCTGTGGAGAGTAAGAGCTGAGCAGGCAGAGCAGAGCGGCTGAGTCTCCAGAGATCTGCAGAGAAGAGGGAGGCAGCAGAGACACGGAGGGCTTCACGGAGGGCCCGGCTGCACACACACACACACACACACACACACACACACAACATTAACGTCTGTGTTAGAGGTCAGAGATGGTAATGCAGTAAAAATCATAACTTCATCTGTACAGAAATTCCACATCACTGCTTTCATTCATAAACCACAGACAAACTATCCCAAATTCATTTTAGAAATATTCTCCATTAAAATAAAATATTCACCGCTACTAAATATATCAAGTACAATATATATGTACAAATAAATAAATCGGTTATCTGAAGCAGACGTGATATACTGTAAAATTAATGCGAATTTGTTCTTTTCTGAATTGAGTAAAATGTTTAAACCAATTTTAATATTATTTGGGGAACACTTTACAATAAGGTTTCATGAGTTAACATTAGAGAACTACTTTAGTCAACATGAACTAAGAATGAACAAAACTTCTCCAGCATTTATTCATCTGAGTTCATGTTCATTTCAACATTTACTAATACATTATTAAAATCAGAAGTTGTGTTTGTTAACATTAGTTAATGTGCTGTGAACTAACATGAACAAACAATGAACAGCTGGATTTTTATTAACGAACATTAACAAAGATTAATAAATACTGGAACAAATGTGCTGCTCATGTTTAGTTCATGTTGGTTAATACATTAACTAATGTTAACAAATGAGTTTATAAAGCGTTTCCATTATTTGTGTTTTGAAAATAATCATCATTCAGGACACTTCCTCATAAACATAACTTAATAGTTTGAGAAATGATTCATTTTAACATGTTTATCAACTGATCATTTCTTTATGATGATGACAGATCAAATTAAATTTTTGTCTATATATTAAGAAATAATTGCAAAAATCATAAAATATTGTGATTAAGTGAAATACGATGAAATGTTAGCATACATCAGGTGTGAGTTAGTAAAACATTAAAAAGCCTGCTAATATGAAATATGCCTTGAAACCGAATATCAGCAAATATTACATTCATAATATAGTCGAAAGTTGGTCAAACAATTAATACAATTAGATGAAATATGACGATAAACATGATAATACGGCTTTTCAATATTTTTTTTATTAATTAAGAATATTGTAGACAAATATCCTTAAACCTAATTTTTCTTAAAACACATCAATAATTTTTGGATTATAATTTAAGAAAGTCTTACCGATCGTCAGTTTAGTTCCTCCACCGAAAGTCCACCACAGTGCTTCATTCTAGTGAAAGCGTCGTACAAAAACCTCCGTCACACTCAAATGAACACACACTCCAGCAGAGAAAGACACGACACACACACACACACACACACACACACACACTGATATGAGACTAAATGTCTCTTAATGTATGAAAACTATTAAATCTCAATAGATAATATAATCAGAACGACTCTGAGCTGATCTTTACACATCTGATCATGTATTTCTCAAAGCATTTTAATAAGTTATGATGACCTCTGACCTCTGGAATGACCTTTGCCCTCTCATGGAGGTCACAGTGAAATACTTGTTTCTTTTAGTGATGCAACTCATCAGAAACCTGTAGTCTGAACCAGAGACTCACGCAGAGTAAAAGAGAAATGATTCACACACACACACACACACACACACACACACACACACACACACACACACACACACTGGATCATGAGAATAAAACACTGGATCAGTTTCCTCTTCATGTGTGTTTTCCTCCAGAGGGTTTTTGCTCAGACTCACTTTGCATCGGCACGTGCTTCAGCGCTCCGAGTGTTTATAGCGTTCAGACTCACACACTTTCTAACACACTGCTGTTGACCGCGGTACAAAACCAGCAAACACCATGAATCTCTTGAGCAGCTTCATCTGGATTCTGACGGCTTTTATTCCAGGTAACAGAAGTCACAGCTGGTCA
Organism: Pseudorasbora parva; assembly: GCF_024679245.1. Lineage (NCBI taxonomy): Eukaryota > Metazoa > Chordata > Actinopteri > Cypriniformes > Gobionidae > Pseudorasbora > Pseudorasbora parva. The sequence continues at coordinate 3,253,878 of NC_090195.1, forward strand.
TCTTTGAGTCTTTAATGTTCATTTGATTTGCTGAAACACATTCATGTTGTTGTCAACAGCGTCCAGAGGAATCACTGTGACTCAGCCTGAAGCTGTGACGGTTTCTGAAGGACAAAACGCCGCCATGGACTGTAAAACTGATACTGGGATAGATGACTGGGGTTTAGCTTGGTATCAGCAGAAACACGGAGAAGCTCCTAAACTCATCATTTATGCTGTAAATGATCTCTATGATGAGAGTTTCAGTCGATTCAGTGGGAATGGAGCACGAGGTGGAACAGATTTCACTCTGACCATCAGTGGAGTCCAGACTGAAGATGCTGGACATTATTACTGTCAGAGTCGCCACTGCAGAACAGGTTCTAATAGTTATTGTGCGGGTGATGATCTTGTGTTCACACAGTGATAAAGAGTCGTACAAAAACCTCCGTCAGTCAGAGTCACAGTGACTGAAACTGCAGACACACACACACACACACACACACACACACACAGTGAAGAAAAGACTCGATATGATCTTATTGAACATCACTTTCTTGAGCTTCATCAGTTTTTGACCTTTTTGATGGTGATTTTTTTAGAAGTCTTGTCTCCTATTACATCCTTCATGAAGAAATTGAGTCACTTTTGATCTTCAGTGGATATTTTTGAATCCTTCACCACTTTTGAGTTTTTCTGCATTCATGATTTAATATATTCTTCTTTCTAAACTGCATCATCATCATCATAAACATGTTCAGATTGAGCGAGTTCATCCCTCATAATGCAGATATCATATAAACACACATTCACACTTTATAATAACTGCATGCTATGAATCATTAGTTAAGCATTAGTAAATATTAATTCCTCATTTATAAAGCTTTAATAGACATTAATAAGCAGTTTATAAATACAGCTATAAATGCTTTACTCTTGATTTATGATCATATCTATAATGTTTTTTTAGTAATTGTATATTTATACTTTATTAATGATCAATTTATCATTTCTAAATTATTACATTTACAAACCAGTTATTTAGGAGCTGTCAGTGGTTCATAAGATCATTTAGAAAGTAAATAATTAAAAAACATTTTAGATGTACATTAATATATATTATTTAGACATATAGTAATAGTTACTCAGTGTGTAAATGCTTTATTAACACGTGTTCCTCCTGTAATTCATGATTAATTCAGTTATAAAACATTTAGTAGTTGTCAGACTATTTCTGTGAGCTCATCTAAAGTGAGGACTATTTACACCTCATGAAGCTTTTACAAAGATTTCATTTTCATTTATTTGATAAAGATTTATTAAAGTGCAGATGTTTCTATCATGTGTGACGGACTCGATCAAATTCAGTTGATCCAGTGACTGAGAGATACTCGTGTGTGTGTGTGTGTGTGTGTGTGTGTGTGTGTGTGTGTGTGTGTGTGTGTGTGTGTAATGAGGGACTGTCTTCAGGTAAATGATCTGGAGTGTGTTTGCATATTGATCAGATGCTTCAGTGTGTGAGAGTGTTTATAGTGCTGTGAGTTTAACACTTCATCACTGACACACACAACAATCTTCATCAACATGACCTTCATCATCATCTTCATCTGGACTCTCACAGCGTTTGCTCAAGGTTTGTGGAGCACAAGTTTGATATCAATTCATTTCATTCATTCATTCAAGTATATTGTCAAAGTTTTGAGTGTATTTTCTTCTTGTTGTGTTTCAGAGTGTAGAGGACAGATCAGCGTCACTCAGAGTCCCTCAATGACAGCTCAACGAGGACAAACGGTCAAAATCAGCTGTAAAACCAGCACAGATGTGCGCAGATGGGATGATGGGGATGAAGGTTTAGCCTGGTACTCACAGAAACCTGGAGAAGCTCCTAAACTCCTGATTCGATATGCAAAAAAACTCTACACAGGAACTCCATCTAGATTCAGTGGCAGTGGATCTAACAGTGATTTCACTCTGACCATCAGTGGAGTCCAGACTGAAGATGCTGGACATTATTACTGTCAGAGTTACCACTGCAAAAAAAATTCTGCTAATATTTGTTTGGTTGATCTTGTGTTCACACAGTGATAAAGAGTCGTACAAAAACCTCCGTCAGTCAGAGTCACAGTGACTGAACTGAAACTGCAGCTGCTCAAAGGAGGATGTGAAATATCATCGTCACACGAGCATCTGAAATAAAACCATCTAAATGAAGCTGCCACTCTTAATAATTATAGAGGTCAGAAATCGAAACAAGTAGACAAAGTCCATCAGTGTCCCTGTCAGAGTCTCTGGTATTTCTTTATTTCCTCTTGGAGAATAAAAATGTGATGGAAACGGTCTGACTGATCTCAGCACAGCTTTGAGATGTTGTGCTCTTATAGATCAGTGACATGAGTGAGATCTATGTGAGCCGTCCGCCATATTGGATCAGTCAAATCCGGTCCGTGAACTCTCGAGAGTTAACTGTGCATCTGCAGCTTTTGTAATAAAGTTTCATGAGAACTAGTTCAACAGTCGAATCACTGAAGGCCATCGATTAGAAAGAACAAAGATCCGTCAGCTGCTTTATTTGAGATATGACTCGACATGTGGATCGAGGTGTGGTTACTGTGAAAAAGGAGAAATATTAATATCAGTTATGAGTATAAAACACATCAAACACTAATAAACTACAGACAGGTTCTGCTCCTCATCAGACAATCACAGTAAATCACAAAGATTTCAGCAACAGATCGAAATCACCTTAAGTGACCAACGGCAAATAATATACAACATCAATATTCATATACATGAAACGAACAATATTATCAGTGGATATAAAGATTAAAACTCCAGCAAACAATAACCAATAATCTCACACAACGAACTACAACATATAATCCTCAAATGAAAATACACAGAAACCATTCAAATGGATTCATGTCCATCCGCTCAGAGGAGTGTGTGTGTGTGTGTGTGTGTGACGGATATTTCAGGAATAATCAGTATCGCCCTCTACTGGCTCATTCCCTTCATAACAACCGTATTCACATGTATGAATATTTATATCTGCAATAGACATCAGCTGATATTCTCCCCGCATTTAGTTTATCATTACTGTGATAATTCTGCATATTGAGTTATAAAAACACAAGCGGCTCATTCTCACCTCTGAAAGGTTTTCCTCTGTCCGTCAGGAGTTTATATCTCAGTGTTTTACAGTCATCGGCTGCTCAATGCTGTGACCCTGTCCATGAAATGCATTGATGTGTTAGTGTGAGAGATGAACAGCGTCATGTTCAGCGCTCCAAGATGGCGGACGGGTCGATGTGTCTGAGCGGTTGAATGTGTCTTATTTTCACCATCAGAGCGGCGCGGCCCTTCGTATATTCAGTGTGTCTGGCTTCCCGTATCATCCGCTTCAGTTATTTTTAGCAGAACAACACGTTATGCTGCTTGATATTGAAAACTAGTATTTCTTATCATATTCCTGTAATGTATTGTGTTAATTATAAACACACTGGTTTGTATCTCAGATAGTTTTCCTGTTCACTGCTCTCTGTTATTCTTCTGGTTATTTCTCTAAAGCGTCTAATGAATCAGAGTCTCACACATTCACAGAGAACAGGAGACTTCAGATTGAAAAATAAGACGGATACATATCTACGCCTCGCCCTCCTTTATTAGTGCTGGGATTATTATTTTATTCATGATTAATAACATTCAAAAGACATCGGATAACTCATCTCTTCCACTTAACCTCATTATAATAATCCTTTCACTTTCCTTTAATCCGCTCTATTCCAGCTCCTGATACTCGATGTCTGAAACTTTATATTTTGAGCTCTTCTCGTGTTTGTTTGCAGCACTTGCTGGATTCCTCAGTTATAAGTCGTCTACTAAATGAATAAATCTTAATTAATAAGCATTTATTTATGGACATCTGTATTTTGTGTATTATTTCACGTACTGACACTGAGCTTACACTGATAAGCAAGATACACAATTTAATCCACACTTTTGACTGAAATGTTGTTGAAAGTTTATTCACAAAACCATAAGAAGTAACATGACCTGATCAATCTCAGTGTGAGCTGATGAATATGAGTTTATATCTCTATTAGTCAAACTCAAGCGTCTCAGAGCGAGTTCAGCTCATATTTCATCATCATGATTGTGTTTCTCTCAGAAGAGAGCAGATGATCATCGTCCTCAGAGGAGTTTGATGATCCTGTAAGAACAGAAACACTGATAATAACTGTAAAACACAGCGAGAGATGAGTGAAATGTGTGTGTCATGTACGTTTATCTTCAAAAGATGACATTAATCTCTCCTTATATCTGTGAGGTTCATCATTGGGCCACATGTTCTTGTTCTTCATGTGTCTGCAGGTGTTTTCATGCTCCATTGACTGAAGTTTATTTAGATAATTAAAGTGACTTTAAAATAATAAATGTAATTGTGAGAGTCAAAGAGAGTTTTCTGCCGCTGAGAGTGAATCCCAGAGAAACACACTAATAGTTGAGTGTTTGATGAGTGAGATTTCATTTGTTAATATTTCTGCTGTGCTGTGAGTGACTGTGACACATTAGAGAGGAAACGGCTTTGAATGTGTGTCCCACCCCTGTGATCGGAGCTCAATATCAGAGCGTCTGTCAGTCCGACTGTCAATCCAACATCACTGTCCTTCAGTTTCACTCATTCCCAGTAAAGATGACGACACACACTCTGATCATCTGCTCTCTGCTGCTGCTCCTCAACGGTCAGACTCACTTTCACTGCATTTACTGCTTTACATGGACTTGATCATTAATGTCTTCGGCTGATTTTCTTCTGGTTGTGTTTCAGAGTGTAGAGGACAGATCAGCGTCACTCAGAGTCCCTCAATGACAGCTCAACCAGAACAAACTGTCAAAATCAGCTGTAAAACCAGCACAGATGTGTTCAGATATAGTGATGGGGATGAAGAGTTAGCCTGGTACTCACAGAAACCTGGAGAAGCTCCTAAACTCCTGATTTATTTTGCAAAAAAACTCTACACAGGAACTCCATCTAGATTCAGTGGCAGTGGATCTAACAGTGATTTCACTCTGACCATCAGTGGAGTCCAGACTGAAGATGCTGGACATTATTACTGTCAGAGTTTCCACTGCAGAACAGATTCTGATGGTGATTGTGAAGGTGATCTTGTGTTCACACAGTGATAAAGAGTCGTACAAAAACCTCCGTCAGTCAGAGTCACAGTGACTGAACTGAAACTGCAGCTGCTCAAAGGAGGATGTGAAATATCATCGTCACACGAGCATCTGAAATAAAACCATCTAAATGAAGCTGCCACTCTTAATAATTATAGAGGTCAGAAAGAGATTTTGAGCTCTTATAGATCAGTCACACGTTTGAGATCTGAGTGATTTCAGTTTGTGTCTGGGGAAGAAATAACAGAAGATCCAAGTGTGAGAATAAACACGTAGTTTATTAACAGTAGGCCTACTCAAACCTGGACAGAAAGAGTCAGGCAGAAGATAGACGGAGGAAGGCAGGAAGGCTCAGTGCAATGGGCAAACAAACATCAGGAAGAAAAAAAATCCAACCAGAAAGGTAATGCACAAGAAGCGTGTCAGAAGGACATGCAAACACACACATTAAATAGGCGCTGCGCTCCACTTTATTCCTATGGGTGACGTCAAGCGACTTTAACGTGCCCGCAAAGCATTCTGGGAAGGCGGCGCTGTATTTGAAAAAATGCTGCGCATCAAAAAAGCTGACCAATTCCTATCTTTAGGCAAATTAATACGTTGATTGTGACGCGACTATCCAGTATAAGTAGAGCACATGGATGTCTCTCGCAGGTCCTTTGTTTTTCATTCCCCGCTGGCTCAGAAGCACGGCCATAGCAGTAAACTTGAGGAACGCCCATCAATGTACACGTGAGGGGAAGCGTCACAACATCACGCTTCAGTCGTGTCTCAAAAGTGGGAACCAAGTGGAACAGTGAGGTTACGGGGAGAAGAGGTAAAGAAGGTGCAGGATTTTAAGTACTTAGGGTCGACAGTCCAGAGCAATGGGGAGTGTGGAAAAGAGGTGAAGAAGTGTGTGCAGGCAGGTCAGAATGGGTGGAGAAATGTGTCAGGTCTGTTGTGTGATAAGAGTGTCAGCAAGAATGAAAGGAAAGGTGTAGAGGACAGTAGTGAGACCGGCGATGTTGAGGAAGAGCTAGAGGCAGCAGAGCTGAAGATGTTGAGCTTCTCTTTGGGAGTGACGAGGATGGACAGGATCAGGAATGAGTCCATCAGAGGGACAGCACATGCGAGATGTTTTGGAGACAAAGTTAGAGAGGCCAGGTGGAGATGGTTTGGACATGTTCAGAGGAGGGAGAGAGAATATATCGGTAAAAGGACGCTGAGGTTAGAGCTGCCAGGCAGGAGGTCAAGAGGAAGACCGAAGAGGAGGTTTATGGATGGAGTGAAGGAGGACATGAAGGTCCTCGGTCTGAGAGAAGAAGATACAGAGGATAGGACTAGATGGAGGAAGATGATTCGCTGTGGCGACCCCTGAAGGGAACAGCCGAAAGGAAAAGAAGATGGGATGATCGTTCTATAAGAGGATTTGGGGCCTTCAGATTCACACAGGGCCCAACAGTAACAGAAGTACCATGGAGCCCAAGAGCATTGTTTAAGAGGCCATAGGCTACGGGACACACATATTCCAGCATTAATAAACATTTGTTTTCATTTTTGATGGGTTTTCTGAATCACGCAGCCTTTAACCTCAGCCCCCCCATATACATTAATATTAAATTGGTATCTTCTGGTGATTATGGCTGCATTTAATTGTCTGAGGAATTGAAATGGAATATTATCTAACGTTAAGTTTGATATTTTAAATCATCCAAACCGTGTTTCACTTTTCTGAATAATCCTCTAAGATGGGAGCGGAGCATGGGCAGTTTCTGACGGGGCTTCCTGTGTGGATTGTGAGGATCTACAACTGATATAAAATGTAGAATGATATGAAGTCAAACAAATAATAATGGCGTCATATGTTGTTTTGTATTTGTACATTAAACTACACTGTAAAGTCATTGTGTATCAGCAACATAAAGATGTTTTTGAGCCGTTTCTCAAGCAGCTCCTTCATCTCCAGCTGATTATGAATTTATTCATCTCATAATAAGTCATTTCTCATGAGCAGAAGTGAAAGTGTTCCAGTTCAGAGCGTTGAACCAATCAAAGAGTGAAACTGTGAGTTTGAGGTGTAAATCTCATTTGCATTGGCAGGTTTAGTGATTGTGATCCTCTCAGAATAGAGCAGCTCCGTCTCCAGTGACCATGTTCAAACCCCAAGAGCTTCATTTGACATTTCCTGCTAAATGCAGCTGTTCTCAACTATTACAATCAATCAAAAGCAGCTGAAACTTTAGCGCAGGACTTTGAATGAACGACACACACTGATCAATGATGCAGTCCAACACAAATGTAAGGCGTTCAGAAGCTTTATTGAATGAACAGCAATGGCAGCACATTGACAGACGGCTTCAGTATTGAGCTGTAGATCACGTGACTGCTGTGAATCCTGCCGGACGCTCAGATACGGCTCGTCTTCACTGGAGAAACATCAGCAGGAGCTCTTGAGGAACGAGGCCTCGTGATGAGCTCCGTCATGTGTTACTCTGCAGACGAAGCCATTTGTGGCTTCCCAGCGTGCTTTGCTGAGGCTCAGGACGCTGCTGCGGCTGTAGCGTCCGTCCCGCTCGCTCTCTGCGCTGGTCTGAACCCCATCGGTGACCTCTGACCCGTCCAGCGTCCAGCTCACCGTCGCCCCCTGTGGAGAGTAAGAGCTGAGCAGGCAGAGCAGAGCGGCTGAGTCTCCAGAGATCTGCAGAGAAGAGGGAGGCAGCAGAGACACGGAGGGCTTCACGGAGGGCCCGGCTGCACACACACACACACACACAACACACACCATTAATGGCTGTCTGATGCTCAGAGTTTAGGAATCATTTAGATGTCAGATATGGTAATACAGTAAAAAGCACAATGATTTCATCTTTACTGTAGTTTGACCTCACTGCTTTCATTCATAAATCCTGAGTTTAGATTGAAAAATATTCTCCATTAAATCAATATTCATTTAAACAAAAAACTGATCGTAATTTTAACGGTAAAAGACTGAAAAAAATGCTACGGTAAAAACCTGTTAATTAGCAAACGGTTTGTTCTGTTACCGTATACAGTGAGAACTGTAATAGATCGAACTGGACACTCAATGTCATTTTACAGTAAAATACTGTAACATTTAAAGTGAAAAGAACAGGTCTGGCAAACACAGCTGCTGTTCTCTTACCGTACAAAAGTTACACATTTTTATAGTGTATTGAGTTGAGGATTATGCATAAATATAAATCAGTTATCTGAAGCAATCGTGATATAGTTTCAGAATGATGCTACACTCTTAGAAAAAAGGTTCAATGCGGTTCTTCACTCAACTCCAGAGGAGCTTTCATGCTAAATTATCACAAAGGGTCTTTAGGCTATTATTCATATATTACATTATTCTGCAACATTTTGTATAGTTGTAATTTAATTATTGTTTATTAAACTGTTATAGTAACATCACATTTTAATCATGCTGATTTTTGGAGGAGAGAAACTGAAATGGCGCTCTTCGTGTGATATTGATTAACTACATAAAATGAGGTTAATATTTACATTTCTAACCCCCATATCTTGAATTTTGTGATCATTGACGTGCATTCATAAATGCCCTCTTCTCTGCACTGAATAATGCAGTGAAATGTTGGTCAATAATATGAAATATTTAATCCGGAAAGGACGAAACAAATGATCATGAATGAACCCCTAGAAGGACACCAGAACCATTTTCCTGCTGACAAAGAACTCTAAAGCGGTCTTTTGATTGAACCCTTAAAAAGAAATATAACAGAAATATAAGTGAACTAATTCATTTTAACATGTTTATCAACTAAATTTCTTTCTGAAATGTATTTTGTCTACATTATCCAATGTTTGTCAAATTAAATACATTAAGAAATATTGCAATTGATTAAAATACAATGAAATGTTAGCAAACAGTGTGTGTGAAATTATTAATGTAAAACTACGGGTTGGAATGTAAAAAACATTGAATATCATCCAATATGGCGTTCATAAAATAGATTAATTAATGCAATCAATCAGTAAAATATAATAACATTTGACAATCAATAAGATTTGAAATGTAAGTAAAGCTTTTCAATAATACATTTCTGTAATTAATTATTAATATTGTTTCCAAATGCTCTTTAATAACCTTAAACCTGCTTTAAAAACACACAGATCACACACACACATTTCTATCAGATAATTTAAGAACGACTTACTTCTGATCGTCAGTTTAGTTCCTCCACCGAAAGTCCACCACAGTGCTTCATTCTAGTGAAAGCGTCGTACAAAAACCTCCGTCACACTCAAATGAACACACACTCCAGCAGAGAAAGACACGATACACACAGACACACACACACACACACACTGATGAGACTAAATGTCTCTTGATGTATGAAAACTATTAAATCTCAATAGATAATATAATCAGAACGACTCTGAGCTGATCTTTACACATCTGATCATGTATTTCTCAAAGCATTTTAATAAGTTATGATGACCTCTGACCTCTGGAATGACCTTTGCCCTCTGTGGAGTTCACAGTGAAATACTTGTTTCTTTTAGTGATGCAACTCATCAGAAACCTGTAGTCTGAACCAGAGACTCACGCAGAGTAAAAGAGAAATGATTCACACACACACACACACACACACACACACACACACACACACACACACACACACACACACACACACACACATACACACACACACACACACACACACACACACTGGATCATGAGAATAAAACACTGGATCAGTTTCCTCTTCATGTGTGTTTTCCTCCAGAGGGTTTTTGCTCAGACTCACTTTGCATCGGCACGTGCTTCAGCGCTCCGAGTGTTTATAGCGTTCAGACTCACACACTTTATAACACACTGCTGTTGACCGCGGTACAAAACCAGCAAACACCATGAATCTCTTGAGCAGCTTCATCTGGATTCTGACGGCTTTTATTCCAGGTAACAGAAGTCACAGCTGGTCATCTTTGAGTCTTTAATGTTCATTTGATTTGCTGAAACACATTCATGTTGTTGTCAACAGCGTCCAGAGGAATCACTGTGACTCAGCCTGAAGCTGTGACGGTTTCTGAAGGACAAAACGCCGCCATAGACTGTAAAACTGATACTGGGATAGATGGCTGGGGTTTAGCTTGGTATCAGCAGAAACACGGAGAAGCTCCTAAACTCATCATTTATGCTGTAAATGATCTCTATGATGAGAGTTTCAGTCGATTCAGTGGGAATGGAGCACGAGGTGGAACAGATTTCACTCTGACCATCAGTAGAGTCCAGACTGAAGATGCTGGACATTATTACTGTCAGAGTTACCACTGCACAACAGATTCTTATGGTTATTGTGCGGGTGATCTTGTGTTCACACAGTGATAAAGAGTCGTACAAAAACCTCCGTCAGTCAGAGTCACAGTGACTGAACTGAAACTGCAGACACACACACACACACACACACACACACACACACACACACACACACACACACACACACACACACACACACACAGTGAAGAAAAGACTCGATATGATCTTATTGAACTTCACTTTCTTGAGCTTCATCAGTTTTTGACCTTTTTGATGGTGATTTTTTTAGAAGTCTTGTCTCCTATTACATCCTTCATGAAGAAATTCAGTTTAAAATTCTGATATTTTTCAATCCTTCACCACTTTTGAGTTTTTCTGCATTTATGATTTAATATATTCTTCTTTCTAAACTGCATCATCAGCATCATAAACATGTTCAGATTGAGCGAGTTCATCCCTCATAATGCAGATATCATATAAACACACATTCACACTTTATAATAACTGCATGCTATGAATCATTAGTTAAGCATTAGTAAATATTAATCTATCATTTATAAAGCTTTAAAAGACATTAATAAGCAGTTTATAAATACAGCTATAAATGCTTTACTCTTGATTTATGATCATATCTATAATGTGTTTAATAATTGTATGTTTATACTTTATTGATGATCAATTTATAATTTCTAAATTATTAAATTTACAGACCAGTAATTTAGGAGCTGTCAGTGATTCATAAGATCATTTAGAAAGTAAATGATTAATAAACATTTTAGATGTACATTAATAAATATTATTTAGACATATAGTAATAGTTCCTCAGTGTGTAAATGCTTTATTAACACGTGTTCCTCCTGTAATTCATGATTAATTCAGTTATAAAACATTTAGTAGTTGTCAGACTATTTCTGTGAGCTCATCTAAAGTGAGGACTATTTACACCTCATGAAGCTTTTACAAAGATTTCATTTTCATTTATTTGATAAATATTTATTAAAGTGCAGATGTTTCTATCATGTGTGACGGACTCGATCAAATTCAGTTGATCCAGTGACTGAGAGATACTCGTGTGTGTGTGTGTGTGTGTGTGTGTGTGTGTGTGTGTGTGTGTGTGTGTGTGTGTGTGTGTGTGTGCGTGTGTGTGTGTGTGTGTGTGTTAATGAGTGACTTTCTTCAGGTAAATGATCTGGAGTGTGTTTGCATATTGATCAGATGCTTCAGTGTGTGAGAGTGTTTATAGTGCTGTGAGTTTAACACTTCATCACTGACACACACAACAATCTTCATCAACATGACCTTCATCATCATCTTCATCTGGACTCTCACAGCGTTTGCTCAAGGTTTGTGGAGCACAAGTTTGATATCAATTCATTTCTTCAAGTATATTGTCAAAGTTTTGAGTGTATTTTCTTCTTGTTGTGTTTCAGAGTGTAGAGGACAGATCAGCGTCACTCAGAGTCCCTCAATGACAGCTCAACCAGAACAAACGGTCAAAATCAGCTGTAAAACCAGCACAGATGTGCGCAGATATAGTGATGGGGATGACGCTTTATTCTGGTACTCACATAAACCTGGAGAAGCTCCTAAACTCCTGATTCGATATGCAAAAAAACTCTACACAGGAACTCCATCTAGATTCAGTGGCAGTGGATCTAACAGTGATTTCACTCTGACCATCAGTGGAGTCCAGACTGAAGATGCTGGACATTATTACTGTCAGAGTTACCACTGCAGAACAAATTCTGCTAATAGTTGTGTGGGTGATCGTGTGTTCACACAGTGATAAAGAGTCGTACAAAAACCTCCGTCAGTCAGAGTCACAGTGACTGAACTGAAACTGCAGCTGCTCAAAGGAGGATGTGAAATATCATCGTCACACGAGCATCTGAAATAAAACCATCTAAATGAAGCTGCCGCTCTTAATAATTATAGAGGTCAGAAATCAAAGCATTAGTTGAGAGAAACAAGTAGACAAAGTCCGTCAGTGTCCCTGTCAGAGTCTCTGGTATTTCTTTTTTCCTTTGGAAGAATAAAAATGTGATGGAAACGGTCTGACTGATCTCAGCACAGCGTTGAGATGTTGTGCTCTTATAGATCAGTGACATGAGTGAGATCTATGTGAGCCGTCCGCCATATTGGATCAGTCAAAGCCGGTCCGTGAACTCTCGAGAGTTAACTGTGCATCTGCAGCTTTTGTAATAAAGTTTCATGAGAACTAGTTCAACAGTCGAATCACTGAAGGCCATCGATTAGAAAGAACAAAGATCCATCAGCTGCTTTATTTGAGATATGACTCGACATGTGGATCGAGGTGTGGTTACTGTGAAAAAGGAGAAATATTAATATCAGTTATGAGTATAAAACACATCAAACACTAATAAACTACAGACAGGTTCTGCTCCTCATCAGACAATCACAGTAAATCACAAAGATTTCAGCAACAGATCGAAATCACCTTAAGTGACCAACGGCAAATAATATACAACATCAATATTCATATACATGAAACACACAATATTATCAGCGGATATAAAGATTAAAACTCCAGCAAACAATAACCAATAATCTCACACAACAAACTACAACATATAATCCTCAAATGAAAATACACAGAAACCATTCAAATGGATTCATGTCCATCCGCTCAGAGGAGTGTGTGTGAGTGTGTGTGACCAGTGTTAATTTTGACAGCAAATTCAGATTTAGTCTTAGTCTTAGTCTTTTGAATAACACACCATTTAGTTTTAGTCCCATTTTAGTCATCTGAAATCTTCTAGTCTTAGTCTAGTTTTAGTCGACTAAATATCATAAGAGTTTTAGTCTTAGTCTCACGGGTCGGTTTGTATAACGTTTTAGGTTCACGGTTTCAGTACGGTTTGGTATTTGCTATGTTCACAGAATAAAGGACTATTAAAAATAAAGAAAATAAGAACAAATAACTTAAATACAAGCAGTAGCACAAATAAATTCTATTGAGCAAAGATACTGATAAAATGAACAATGCATTTCCTGTTTTTCAGGTAGGTCTAATGTTAGTTTTAGGTAGAGAAATAGAATAAATAATCAAATGTAAAATAACTACATATTTAATTGTTTAAATGAAAGATTAATCATTATTAAACTTACACAAGCTATTCAATCAAGAGCAGTGAGTCCTCATATTTTCTTTGACATTAAAGGTTGCTGCCCCTTTAAGACCTAATACAGGGGTATGCGTCGTCTTTCTCGACTGTATAAAGTTCACTTAAGGCATATTCAGACTATGTCTGCTTGGATACTTAACAAGATGGACATGTTGACATACTTTTTGTATGAGTTTGTCCGTTCAAGCGCAAGACTTGAAAGATAACTCAATATTTGCGCGCTGTGGGACGCGTGCGCGCTCTCGGATGACAGATCTTCACACAGCGCGTGCGCGCTCTCATTCGCGTCTTCTGGCGAATGTAACTACCCGGGTGAGGACGGCGAAATGACTGGACAAACGGCAGCACTCGCATGCACTGAACACAGTTTACAAAGAGAAACCGTTTTGCCAGTTTTTCTTTTATTATCGCTGTTGTAGTGCCTATCACTGAGGAGCCAGCATGTGTATCCATCGACAGAAACATACATAAAGCATTATTTTCAAGTTACAACCCATATTAAAGATGCGTCATCATCAGATGTGAGATGAACCGCGGTGCAAGTGCATTTTACACGGCACCCCGGTTGGGAAACGCTGGTCTAATCAATACAGGTCAGACATGGTTTTCTTTAGCTTCTATTTTATTCCAAGTTTAGCAGCTAGCGGGAACACGGTGGTTTATCTGATAAAATAAACTTGGCGTGCGTGCTTTGGCATGTATTTCTGGATGAGTCGTCTGTAAATGCCGCTTCAAGTTGGTGGTGTTTTTCCCAGCGATTTTTGCTCCACATGGTTTACAGGCGTATGATTGTCCTTGTTGTCATATGTGAAATGTGACCAGATGTCAATTCTTCGTTTTCGTTCTGCCTCTGACATTTCTGCTGTTGCGCGTGCATTTGCCGCTGCTTTTTTAAATGGCTCGGCTGCTTCTGCATAGATCATCCTACCCTCAAAGATTCGCTCTAATTGGATCTCTTCTCCATTCGTCCCGCCCATATATTTTCGTCTCATTTTTATTCGTTGACTAAAGTGTCAGTTATATTTCGTCACGTTCTTCGTCATCATATCTGACTTTTTATTTCGTTTTTATTTAGTTTTCGTCCGTGAAAAAGGTTAGTTGACGAATATTTTTCGTCATAGTCTTCGTCAACGAAATTAACACTGTGTGTGACGGATATTTCAGGAATAATCAGTATCGCCCTCTACTGGCTCATTCCCTTCATAACAACCGTATTCACATGTATGAATATTTATATCTGCAATAGACATCAGCTGATATCCTCACCGCATTTAGTTTATCATTACTGTGATAATTCTGCATATTGAGTTATAAAAACACAAAGCGGCTCATTCTCACCTCTGAAAGGTTTTCCTCTGTCCGTCAGGAGTTTATATCTCAGTGTTTTACAGTCATCGGCTGCTCAATGCTGTGACCCTGTCCATGAAATGCATTGATGTGTTAGTGTGAGAGATGAACAGCGTCATGTTCAGCGCTCCAAGATGGCGGACGGGTCGATGTGTCTGAGCGGTTGAATGTGTCTTATTTTCACCATCAGAGCGGCGCGGCCCTTCGTATATTCAGTGTGTCTGGCTTCCCGTATCATCCGCTTGAGTTATTTTTAGCAGAACAACACATTATGCTGCTTGATATTGAAAACTAGTATTTCTTATCATATTCCTGTAATGTATTGTGTTAATTATAAACACACTGGTTTGTATCTCAGATAGTTTTCCTGTTCACTGCTCTCTGTTATTCTTCTGGTTATTTCTCTAAAGCGTCTAATGAATCAGAGTCTCACACTGTCACAACCGCTGGTGAATCTATTCTTCAGGTTACTGAATGCTTGCAAGGCCTCGGCGGACCATCGTAGCTTGTTGCCTCCTCCTCTTGTCATGGAAGTGAGTGGTGCGGCGACTGAACTGTAACCTCTGATAAAGCGCCTGTAGAAGTTGGCGAACCCCAAAAATCTTTGCAGCTCTTTCAGAGTGGTGGGTTGAGGCCATTCCACGACTGCCCGAACCTTTCCTTCATCCATCGCCACTCCCTCTGGGCTAATGACATAACCAAGAAATGTTACTGAGGTTTGGTGGAACTCACATTTCTCTGACTTGGCGTACAGCTGGTGCTTGATGAGGCGCTGCAAGACCGTTCGTACGTGTTGAATGTGTTCTTCCATGGTGTTTGAATAGATGAGGATGTCGTCAATGTATACCACCAGACATTGATGCAATAAGTCTCGAAAGATGTCGTTGACGAATGATTGGAACACCGATGGACTGTTGGACAGGCCGAAGGGCATGACTAGGTATTCATAGTGCCCATTACTAGTGGAGAATGCAGTTTTCCATTCGTCACCCTCCCGGATGCGAATGAGGTTATAGGCAGACCGAAGGTCCAACTTGGTAAATACTTTGGCAGATCGAAGTTGTTCTAAGGCAGCGGGCACCAGTGGCAGAGGATATCTGAACTTGACCGTTATATCGTTAAGCCCACGGTAGTCAATGCAAGGACGAAGGCCTCCATCCTTCTTCCCCACGAAGAAGAATCCCGCAGCAGCAGGTGAGGTAGATGATCGGATGAACCCCTTGGCCAGCTCCTCTTGAATGTATGTTTTCATTGCTAGATCCTCCGGTTCAGACAGAGGAAAGATGCGACCCCTAGGCGGAGTGGTACCAGGTAGCAGTTCGATGGCGCAGTCGGTGTTGCGATGAGTTGATCCAAGCTCTTGTCCTCATCGCGGCATGCGAGTTCTGACTGCAGTTCCTCATTGAGGGCTTGGCGAAATAGGGTTTTCAAGGTGTCCTCTACCCACACGGTTTGTGCTGCTAGGGTGCGGAAAGTGAGTGCGAATTCTGCTGCCGTACTTCTCCCTTGCCGGAGGGCGAGCAGCTGTTCGCCTGCGCTTCGTCCTCCCTCAGCATGGTCGAAAACTATGCGTAGGCGTTGAATGAAGTTGGCATATGTAGTGCTCTCGCGGGTTCGTTCGTCCCAGACTGCTGTTGCCCAGTCAAGTGCTTTCCCAGTGAGCAGTGAACAGATTAGTGAAATCTTACCAGAGTCTGTGAAGTACAGGGTTGGTTGTTGGGCCAGAAAGATGGAGCACTGCATTAAAAATCCCTTGCATTTGGCCGGGGTGCCGTCAAACTTTTCAGGGAACGCCAGACGTGGGCTGCTCATTGCCGTTGTAACGGGTGCGGTTGGTGGCTCTTGTCGTGGTAATGGTGCATCGGCCGTTGCTGGTGTAAGATGGAGGCTCTGCACGGCCTTAACCAGTTCCTCCGTCATGCTGGTCAATCGTGTGAGTTGCTGGTGATGCATCATTAGCTGGCTGGCTTGTGCGGAGAGCTCTTGTGTGAAGCGAGAGAAGTCTGCTGAACACCTGCTCCAATACGTATTCAGATACTATGGTCTTCCAGAGGATATTGTCTCGGACCGAGGACCTCAATTTACGTCAAGGGTATGGTCAGCTTTCTTCAGATTGTTAAATGTTAATATAAGCCTCACCTCTGGTTACCACCCACAGTCTAATGGACAAACTGAACGCCTGAATCAGGAGATATCCAAATTCCTCAGAATGTACTGCCAGCAGAACCAAACAGACTGGAGTCGCTTCCTTCCCTGGGCGGAGTATGCGCAAAACTCTATCCTCAAAACCTGCTACCAAGTTAACACCATTCCAATGCATTCTAGGATACCAACCACCACTATTCCCATGGTCCGGGGAGCCATCCGAGGTTCCTGCAGTAAACGACTGGATTCAACGCAGCGAGACCATCTGGAACCAAACTCATGTACATCTCCAACGAGCAATAAACAGGGTCAAGGAACAAGCAGACCGTCATCGCCGTCCTCATCCTGACTATACACCAGGACAGTGGGTGTGGTTATCCACTCGGGATCTACGATTACGGCTACCATGTAGGAAGCTCAGTCCCAGGTATGTGGGTCCATTCAAAATAGTCAAACAGATTAACTCAGTGTCATATCGTCTAGAATTACCTGCCACTTACCGCATCTCTCCCACCTTTCATGTGTCTCTGTTGAAACCGGCTGATGGTCCGAGGGTGGAGCAAGAGTCCAGTGAAGCAGGCCCCCCACCGATGATCGTGGATGGCGAGGAGGCTTTTTCCGTGCGGGAGTTGCTAGATTCCAGACGCCGGGGGCGGCAGATCCAGTATCTGGTCGATTGGGAGGGGTACGGCCCGGAGGAGAGGTCTTGGGTCAACTCAGAGGACATTCTGGACCCCAACCTAATCAATGACTTTCATAGGACCCACCCGGAGAAACCGGCCCCACGACCCCGAGGAAGACCCCGGCGTCGGATGTGCGCCCGCGTCAGGAGCCGCTCGCGGGGGGGGGCTCTGTCACAACCGCTGGTGAAGATCCCACCGTCGGCCATCAGAGGTCGCGCTCACCAGAGTACTAACTCACTCATGGACTTCATTTCCTATAATCCCACATGCCGGGACTGATTACCATCCACCTGTTCCCCATCAGCTGGCCTATATATTCTCTGAGCACACACACACACACACTGCGTAGTCTTGTTCTGCCCCGGCGACATTTCTGAGCGTTTACCCATTGTTGTTTCTGATCTGCCTGTTTACGAACCTGCCTGTTTATCGACTCTGATTCTTGCTGCCTGCCATTTTGACCTGTGTTTGCCTGGACTCTGGTTATTCGACTGTTTGCTGCCTGCCCTGACCCTTGCCTGGTATGATTAAGATTTACGCCTTGCCTGTGATACTACTGTTAATTCTTGGCTACCGACCTTTGCCTGTTACTACTGTGAGTTTGTGTGTTTCCAATAAACTGCACATGGATCCCAATCCACCTGAGTCCTCATTACACACACATTCACAGAGAACAGGAGACTTCAGATTGAAAAATAAGACGGATACATATCTACGCCTCGCCCTCCTTTATTAGTGCTGGGATTATTATTTTATTCATGATTAATAACATTCAAAAGACATCGGATAACTCATCTCTTCCACTTAACCTCATTATAATAATCCTTTCACTTTCCTTTAATCCGCTCTATTCCAGCTTCTGATACTCGATGTCTGAAACTTTATATTTTGAGCTCTTCTCGTGTTTGTTTGCAGCACTTGCTGGATTCCTCAGTTATAAGTCGTCTACTAAATGAATAAATCTTAATTAATAAGCATTTATTTATGGACATCTGTATTTTGTGTATTATTTCACGTACTGACACTGAGCTTACACTGATAAGCAAGATACACAATTTAATCCACACTTTTGACTGAAATGTTGTTGAAAGTTTATTCACAAAACCATAAGAAGTAACATGACCTGATCAATCTCAGTGTGAGCTGATGAATATGAGTTTATATCTCTATTAGTCAAACTCAAGCGTCTCAGAGCGAGTTCAGCTCATATTTCATCATCATGATTGTGTTTCTCTCAGAAGAGAGCAGATGATCATCGTCCTCAGAGGAGTTTGATGATCCTGTAAGACCAGAAACACTGATAATAACTGTAAAACACAGCGAGAGATGAGTGAAATGTGTGTGTCATGTACGTTTATCTTCAAAAGATGACATTAATCTCTCCTTATATCTGTGAGGTTCATCATTGGGCCGCATGTTCTTGTTCTTCATGTGTCTGCAGGTGTTTTCATGCTCTATTGACGGAAGTTTATTTAGATAATTAAAGTGACTAAAATAATAAATGTAATTGTGAGAGTCAAAGAGAGTTTTCTGCCGCTGAGAGTGAATCCCAGAGAAACACACTAATAGTTGAGTGTTTGATGAGTGAGATTTCATTTGTTAATATTTCTGCTGTGCTGTGAGTGACTGTGACACATTAGAGAGGAAACGGCTTTGAATGTGTGTCCCACCCCTGTGATCGGAGCTCAATATCAGAGCGTCTGTCAGTCCGACTGTCAATCCAACATCACTGTCCTTCAGTTTCACTCATTCCCAGTAAAGATGACGACACACACTCTGATCATCTGCTCTCTGCTGCTGCTCCTCAACGGTCAGACTCACTTTCACTGCATTTACTGCTTTACATGGACTTGATCATTAATGTCTTCTGCTGATTTTCTTCTTGTTGTGTTTCAGAGTGTAGAGGACAGATCAGCGTCACTCAGAGTCCCTCAATGACAGCTCAACCAGAACAAACTGTCAAAATCAGCTGTAAAACCAGCTCAGATGTGTACAGATGGGATGATGGGGATGAAGAGTTAGCCTGGTACTCACAGAAACCTGGAGAAGCTCCTAAACTCCTGATTTATGGAGTAAGCCGCCTTGAGTCAGGAACTCCATCTAGATTCAGTGGCAGTGGATCTAACAGTGATTTCACTCTGACCATCAGTGGAGTCCAGACTGAAGATGCTGGACATTATTACTGTCAGAGTTACCACTGCAGAACAGATTCAGATTCTGTTTTTTGTGAAGGCGATGAAGTGTTCACACAGTGATAAAGAGTCGTACAAAAACCTCCGTCAGTCAGAGTCACAGTGACTGAACTGAAACTGCAGCTGCTCAAAGGAGGATGTGAAATATCATCGTCACACAAGCATCTGAAATAAAACCATCTAAATGAAGCTGCCACTCTTAATAATTATAGAGGTCAGAAAGAGATTTTGAGCTCTTATAGATCAGTCACACGTTTGAGATCTGAGTGATTTCAGTTTGTGTCTGGGGAAGAAATAACAGAAGATCCAAGTGCGAGAATAAACACGTAGTTTATTAACAGTAGGCCTACTCAAACCTGGACAGAAAGAGTCAGGCAGAAGATAGACGGAGGAAGGCAGGAAGGCTCAGTGCAATGGGCAAACAAACATCAGGAAGAAAAAAAATCCAACCAGAAAGGTAATGCACAAGAAGCGTGTCAGAAGGACATGCAAACACACAAATTAAATAGACGCTAAACACATTAAATAGGCGCTGCGCTCCACTTTATTCCTATGGGTGACGTCAAGCGACTTTAACGTGCCCGCAAAGCATTCTGGGAAGGCGGCACTGTATTTGAAAAAATGCTGCGCATCAAAAAAGCTGACCGATTCCCATCTTTAGACGCAGCCTTTAACCTCAGCCCCCCCATATACATTAATATTAAATTGGTATCTTCTGGTGATTATGGCTGCATTTAATTCTCTGAGGAATTGAAATGGAATATTATCTAACGTTAAGTTTGATATTTTAAATCATCCAAACCGTGTTTCACTTTTCTGAATAATCCTCTAAGATGGGAGCGGAGCATGGACAGTTTCTGACGGGGCTTCCTGTGTGGATTGTGAGGATCTACAACTGATATAAAATGTAGAATGATATGAAGTCAAACAAATAATAATGGCGTCATATGTTGTTTTGTATTTGTACATTAAACTACACTGTAAAGTCATTGTGTATCAGCAACATAAAGATGTTTTTGAGCCGTTTCTCAAGCAGCTCCTTCATCTCCAGCTGATTATGAATTTATTCATCTCATAATAAGTCATTTCTCATGAGCAGAAGTGAAAGTGTTCCAGTTCAGAGCGTTGAACCAATCAAAGAGTGAAACTGTGAGTTTGAGGTGTAAATCTCATTTGCATTGGCAGGTTTAGTGATTGTGATCCTCTCAGAATAGAGCAGCTCCGTCTCCAGTGACCATGTTCAAACCCCAAGAGCTTCATTTGACATTTCCTGCTAAATGCAGCTGTTCTCAACTATTACAATCAATCAAAAGCAGCTGAAACTTTAGCGCAGGACTTTGAATGAACGACACACACTGATCAATGATGCAGTCCAACACAAATGTAAGGCGTTCAGAAGCTTTATTGAATGAACAGCAATGGCAGCACATTGACAGACGGCTTCAGTATTGAGCTGTAGATCACGTGACTGCTGTGAATCCTGCCGGACGCTCAGATACGGCTCGTCTTCACTGGAGAAACATCAGCAGGAGCTCTTGAGGAACGAGGCCTCGTGATGAGCTCCGTCATGTGTTACTCTGCAGACGAAGCCATTTGCGGCTTCCCAGCGTGCTTTGCTGAGGCTCAGGACGCTGCTGCGGCTGTAGCGTCCGTCCCGCTCGCTCTCTGCGCTGGTCTGAACCCCATCGGTGACCTCTGACCCGTCCAGCGTCCAGCTCACCGTCGCCCCCTGTGGAGAGTAAGAGCTGAGCAGGCAGAGCAGAGCGGCTGAGTCTCCAGAGATCTGCAGAGAAGAGGGAGGCAGCAGAGACACGGAGGGCTTCACGGAGGGCCCGGCTGCACACACACACACACACACACACACACACACACACACACACACATTAACATTAACGTCTGTGTTAGAGGTCAGAGATGGTAATCCAGTAAAAATCATAACTTCATCTGTACAGAAATTTCACATCACTGCTTTCATTCATAAATCACAGACAAACTATCCCAAATTCATTTTAGAAATATTCTCCATTAAAATAAAATATTCACCGCTACTAAATATATCAAGTACAATATATATGTACAAATAAATAAATCAGTTATCTGAAGCAGACGTGATATACTGTAAAATTAATGTGAATTTGTTCTTTTCTGAATTGAGTAAAATGTTTAAACCAATTTTAATATTATTTGGGGAACACTTTACAATAAGGTTTCATGAGTTAACATTAGAGAACTACTTTAGTCAACATGAACTAAGAATGAACAAAACTTCTCCAGCATTTATTCATCTGAGTTCATGTTCATTTCAACATTTACTAATACATTATTAAAATCAGAAGTTGTGTTTGTTAACATTAGTTAATGTGCTGTGAACTAACATGAACAAACAATGAACAGCTGGATTTTTATTAACGAACATTAACAAAGATTAATAAATACTGGAACAAATGTGCTGCTCATGTTTAGTTCATGTTGGTTAATACATTAACTAATGTTAACAAATGAGTTTATAAAGCGTTTCCATTATTTGTGTTCTGAGAATAATCATCATTCAGGACACTTCCTCATAAACATAACTTAATAGTTTGAGAAATGATTCATTTTAACATGTTTATCAACTGATCATTTCTTTATGATGATGACAGATCAAATTAAATTAATTTTGTCTGTTTTATCAAACTTGTGTCATGCGCAAAATTATATATTTTGATTAAATCAAATATAATGAAATGTCAGCATACATTTGGTGTGAAGTTAAAGATTAAAGCGCCTACTAATATGAAATATGCTTTGAAACTTAAAAACACAGAATATCTGCAAATATTACAAATATAGCAGATAATATTAAATAATCAAATACATCCGTTGGTGCAATCAATCAATAAAATTAAATTAAATATGACGATACACAAGATATGAAATGCAGCTTTTCAATAACACATTTTGTCATAAATTAAGAATATTGTAGCCAAATGCTCTTAAATAACATTAAACCTATTTTTAAAACTCATCATACATTATTAGAGAATTGAAGAGACTTACCGATCGTCAGTTTAGTTCCTCCACCGAAAGTGTACCACAGTGCTTCATTCTAGTGAAAGCGTCGTACAAAAACCTCCGTCACACTCAAATGAACACACACTCCAGCAGAGAAAGAGACGACACACACACACTGATCTGAGACTCAACAGCAGCTCTTCTCAACATCACACATGGACTGATCCAGAAACACACACACACACACACACACATGTTCATCTTTAAATATAAATACTCATATCATGAAATCTGAAATCATTTGTTTCATAATCAGTCCCAAACGCATTCATCACATTTACACTAATTCTGTCGACCGGCTTTATAATGAAATCTTCAGCCAGATTTAGATGGTCATTCCCTATTGGATGACCTTTGACCTGTTGTACAGTCTCATGGATGATATAAATCTGCAGCACAGGTATTAAATGCTCTCAGCATCAAAGTCTGAATGAAACTGATCATTAAAACTGTTTAGAGGGAGAAGATCTGCCCAAAATAACATGAAGGAAATCATGAGTGTGTTTCTGAAAATAGAAGATTATTAGCAAAGATACTAAATGACAAACCTGTGTGTGTGTGTGCGTGTGTGTGTGTGTGTGTGTGTGCGTGTGTGTGTGTGTGTGTGTGTGTGTGTGTGTGTGTGTGTGTGTGTGTGTAAATGAGTGACTGTCTTCAGGTAAATGATCTGGAGTGTGTTTGCATATTGATCAGATGCTTCAGTGTGTGAGAGTGTTTATAGTGCTGTGAGTTTAACACTTCATCACTGACACACACAACAATCTTCATCAACATGACCTTCATCATCATCTGGACACTCTTATACTGCTTTCTACAAGGTGAAGAGTTTATATTTCAAATGAATCATTTAAATTACATCATTTTAACACGGCTTAAATATGTCAAATAATGTATACTATATGGACTGATGAATGATTTGTTTTTCAGGCTGTAGAGCTCAGATCACAGTGACTCAGACTCCTTCAGTGAAAACTGCAAAACCAGGAGAAACTGTTGAGATGAGCTGTAAACTCAGTAGAGATACACCCTGCAGCCCGACAGCCTGTGTGTCCTGGTACTCACAGAAACCTGGAGAAGCTCCTAAACTCCTGATTCGTTATGTAAAGACCCTTGAGTCAGGAACTCCATCTAGATTCAGTGGCAGTGGATCTAACAGTGATTTCACTCTGACCATCAGTGGAGTCCAGACTGAAGATGCTGGACATTATTACTGTCAGAGTTACCACTACATCAACAGTAAAGATGTGTTCACACAGTGATAAAGAGTTGTACAAAAACCTCCGTCAGTCAGAGTCACAGTGACTGAACTGAAACTGCAGCTGCTCACACACACACACACACACACACACACACACACACACACACACCAGTGCAGAACAAAAAAACTTTAGGCCCCACTTTATATTAGGTGGCCTTAAGTACTATGTACTTACTGTGTTCAAATTGTATTGCAAAACACCTTTGCTAATATTGAGTTGGATACGGGTAGAGTTAGGCACAGGTGTGGTGGTGTGGGTCAGTTTAAGGGTAGGGTTAGGTGTAAGGGAAGTGCCAACTGTGTAATTACAAATGTAACTACAAACATTTATTACAGACGTAATTGCATGCAGGTATTTTTTAAATGTAAGTACAATTTAAAAACATGTATGTACACAATAAGTGCATTGAATGATTAATTACAATGTTAGTACTTAGTAGTTAAGGCCACCTAATATAAAGTGGGTCCAAACTTTATTCCTGTTTGTAGCCGTATTCCTCTGATGTTAAATACACAACATTTGTTAAATTCTATATTTCATAAAACAGAACAAATTGTCACAAAACTGTTTTGACAGATAAAAATGATGTTGCCTGAAAAATGCAACAAAAGTATTGAATACTGAACAATATTTTTCTATTTCTATAGTAGAGGAGTACTAAAAAGTGAATTTCCATATACTTTTATCAAAACTACATTTTGATGTAGTAAAATTACAGCAGTTTGGTTTGCAATGTGAACATCGATATTTCAGCAATCCTTTTATCTGCACACTGTAAAAAAAAAAAAGTTTTTTGTTGGTTTAACTTAAAAAAGTAAGTAACCTGGTTGCCTTAAGTCTTTGAGTTTATTGAAATTAAAACTTTGAGTTGATACAATGAAGAAAATTTGTTTAATAAATAGAAACTTAAAATATTATTGTATCTGAACCACGTAAAAATGTGATAAATCATGAAAATAGCACTATTTGGCATGTTTCACTGCGTCATCAGAAATAAAACACACACAATTACCCAATATGCTCACAAAATCTTTTAATAATATTTTAATAAAAGTTGTCGAATCTCAAAAAATGTTAATTTCAATGAACTCAAAATTAAGGCAACCAGGTAACTTTTTTTCTAAATATTTTTTACAGTGCATGAAACATAAATGTCTACTTAAAAATAAATATTTTACAATACAATTTAAAAGAAATCATCTGCGATGCAGAAACATCAGTTTAATAACAGCCACTCAGCCTGTCTTAGTGTGAAGGATGAGACTGTCTTTCTCTGCAGAGCTGATGAATTCTGGCTGTTATTGGGACAGACAAACTCTCAAGTCATCTTCCACATTAAACCGTGTCCTGTATTTTGTCTTCATTTCCCATCATGGCTGAGAGTGAAGTCTCACAAAGGTATGATGTTGGGAAAGGGAACGATATTCTCATGGCCTGAAGATCAACCTCCTTCTCAACCGTTGTGAGGCCTGCAGATTAAATCTCATCCTGAGAGCGATCACTGGAGGAATCCAGAAGTTCATCTTCAGCCTTTACACTGAGGCCACTGGCCATCATCACAAGAAAAGAGATCTCCATCCCAGTCATATTTCTCCATGTCAGTGTCTAGTGATGTTCATTCAGTGATGCTAATGATGTTGAGCATGAAGTTCACTCCCATGCAGCTTGAATACAAAAATTCTGATAGATTTGGAAACATGTCAGCGACGTCACAACTGGCTCTGAAAGGGAATGGGAGATGAGACTCTGGGAGCTTCCCAATTCTTATTTGTGCATCCTCGTTTCCTTTCCTCGCTTCCTTTCCTCGCTCCTTAGCTCCGCCTCTTCAGGATACGAGGAAAAGACGCGAGGACGGAGGAATTGAATCAAGTGAAATGATATATCCTCGCTCCCTTTAGCGTCACTTTAAAGCGCCGTCAGTTAATGATGACTCTACCGCTGGATTTATTTGTGATTCTTGGACATTAGAGATAACTATTTATATTTTAGTTTCAGCCTCCACAAAATACCACATTTGTCCATATTTTAATCAATATTACCAGTTATTATTAACAACGAATTCCAGTTATTAACTGCTTCTTATTCGTTGTATAGCCTAGTATTAGTTTCTATTTGTTTCTCTGTTTGTTTCTTTCATTTTCTTGTGCTTTGATATAATTCTGCAACGGTCAGGTGTTGTTATTCGACAAACATTTGTGTTGTAGCCTACATGGAAACATAATAATAATAATGAATAAACTGTGGCACGATGTGAAGGGGGAGGAGAATTAATTTGTGCGGCACGTTTAGTCGATAAAACACTTCCACCTGTGTTTCCTCGCTCACGACTCCTCAGGAAGCTCCTCACTCCTCCATCCTCGCGGTGCAGTTAGAGAATTGAGATCTCCTACAAGATGGCTGAGCTCCATCAGTTTCCGGGTCATAGGATGGAGGACGGAGGAGCGAGGAAACGAGGAGGGATATTGAGAAGCCCCCTCTGTGCCCGTTAAGCCCATGAGACCGCAGGTTGTCCCATTTGTCATTTTAGGTCTCAGAAGGGTGCTCGCTATCGCCCCCTTTGAGGTCATCAGGGACGTGCACAGGATTTTTGAGGGGCAGTTGCTCTGACCCCCCCCCCCCCCCCCAACTGAAACCACCCCACCCCCCACCATCTGTCCAATTCCATATTATTGTTATTGCCATTATCATTATTATTTCAATGCCCCCTATAGTGGTATTTATGTTCTGCTCAAGAAAAATATTATAGGTGGGGCTATTTTTTTGCAGGGGGGTCTGGGGGTTTCTCCCCCAAGAATTTTTTTTATTTCGTAGATGTGATTTCCTGCATTTTGGTGCGTTTGAGGCCATTTCCCTTGCCTATATAAGAACTCAAACCAGTCAATATCAATAGTCTAATAAAAAAAGACAATATTAATTTAACTGCCATCAACAGTTTATGATCGTCCATTTGTTGTACCTTTCCGACAACGTTAAGTCTCACCCGACAACCGCGGCAATCTCCTTCTGGTGCCGCTCATGCCGGCTCAGCCAGGGCGGTTAGAAGGAATTTGGGGGCCCCAAGCAAAGGGACATGGCTAACCTTCTACAGATAAACGGGTAATGATTAAAACATGTTTGTAAAACTTTAAGAAACCATTTTTAAAACATCTATAAACATTACAAATATTCCTAACACTTTGTAAAGGGTTACTTGTTGGTTTGTAAACTGTCAATAAACATTATCTGGATGGTTATTATAAAGTTGCAACAGATGACTATAATACCTGTTAAATAGTTAATAAACAGTACCAGTAAAACATGTGGGTTGTTCTGATACTGTACTTCAAAATGCAACAGTGTAAAAATTGCCACACTGAATTAAGTAACTGTTCAAGATCCACTGGAAACTTATAAAAATAATATCCTATTTGCATAAACTGTTACTACCATATATCCCAACACTAGCACATTAAGATAAGCTATGAAAAAAAATCATGTTCCTCTGCCTCTTTCTGGTTAAATAATGTTTATAATAATAGTTAATGCTATATTAACTATTCCAGGTTATTTATGCATAGCATAAAAATAGTTAGTATTACAAAGCTATAGCAATTTTATGTCATTAAATACGATAAACAGTTATTCTGGAACAGATCTGCGTCTTCCTTATCCCGTTAAAAAACATATTACAGTATGCAACCATATTCCATCCGTTCAGAAAAAAAAAAGTTGCACTAACTGTTCGTTACAAGCAGCATTTGCCGTCAGGCAGGTAACGTTAGCTAACATAAACATATTTTTGCTAGCCTACCTGCTGCAAAATTACACCCTTTTTGTACAAATAGAGCTATTTTATATAGTGTAATTTATCACTTACCACTATCTTGTTTTTTCTCTTTTTCCTTTTCTGGCTTCCTAAAGCATAATTCCGCTTCATGATCGCCGAGGAGGTTTTGTATTTTGCCGGCCCAGAGATCGGGTGGTTGGGTGGCTGTTGTCAGCGAGGACTGAGAGGGCCCCCATGAGGGGGATTCCGATAACAGTGTCATTGCACTTTACTGCATTGACTATCAAAGGGGCGCTCAAGCAGTTTGTCGTTGCATTTCATTCTTAACCTGTCGTTGTCTTGAGGCCCCAGGCCAGCTCGGTGCCCCAAACAATTGCTTGACTTTCACTTTCGGACGGGTACCCGAAAATGGAAGTGAACGAGGCTTTGCGGAAAAAATTTTTTTTGTATCTAGGCCTAAGTGAAATGCTGCATCCATTATACGATTTTTTTATTTATTTTTTTCCACCTCGGAAGGGCAACGTGAGTCGAGAAGGGCATATGGGCAGTTGCCCGGGCAACCTGAGCAACCCCCCTGTGCACGTCCCTGGAGGTCATTATGCGCCCTTGATGTGGCCGAGTCCGCACTGGTGCCGGTTACGCAGCGGACTTCTTCTTCCTGGCAGTCAAAGCGCCATTACATCGTGAAAGTGCAAACTCAGAGGAAGACCGTGAGGGACAAATGGGACACACTGCGGTCTCATGGACTTAATGGACACATGTAGGCAGCGCCCATTGTAAGTCCACAAGACCGAAAGTGCACATGAAGTGGGCCATTTGGGACAAGGCCAAACTAGCAAAAGTGGATTCCGACACGCCCTAAGTGCACCTGTGTGAGCTTCAGACCATGATCTCAGATGGGTCAAATATGGCCCATTATGTTGGTTCTGCTCTGTTACCCTAAGGGGGCTATCGCTGCTCTTATGCTAGACTGCATTGATGCACAGAGAGTTCTTGCCCAGAACAAAACCATTACTCCAATCCAAACTACATTTATTTAGGAATGTGCAATATGTTCGTTTGGAGCCATTTCAGCTGGACCGAGAAGAAAGTAACTCCTTTTATTCAGTCTGAAAAGAAAATGATTCATTAGTAACCCTTTGTTCACTGAACTATTGTATAAAAGCATCATCACATTCTCAATCGTGCAATATTACTGCCACATATGCTCAATATCACATTAACTAAACAGTGCTCTTGCTCATTATACTGCTTTATATCAATAATGTATTGAGATTAATGATTGAAATGACAAATTAATATATTAATGTGAACTTATGTGAAGTCTCAATGAAACGGCACATTAAACCAACTTATATCTGTCGACGCCTGAAGCGTTTGCATAGAGAGTGTGTTTTACATGAGCGACACGCTTCAGTCTCTGTGTGTGTGTTTATAACTCTGTCAAACATCAAACATCATCAACAACTGTTTTTCACTAGAACTGAACCTACAACCAACAAACATGACTTTCATCACCATATTGATCTGGACGCTGGCAGTATTATGTCGAGGTTTGTGTCGCTCAAGATTACATTCGTTATTTACTTGATATCTTTATGTGTGTTGAGAAGATCTATGGTTGTAAAAGTGTTTGTGATTTCTAATCTTTCTCTCTTGTCAGAATCTGTTGGGCAGGTGACAGTGACTCAACCCTCAGATCTGCTCTCTCAAACCGGACAATCAGTCGCTGTGAGCTGTAAAACTAGCAGTGATCCAGAGTGCTGTTATGCTCTCAGCTGGTACTTACAGAAACCTGGAGAAGCTCCTAAACTCCTGATTTATGGAGTAAGCAGCCGTCAGTCAGGAACTCCATCTAGATTCAGTGGCAGTGGATCTAACAGTGATTTCACTCTGACCATCAGTGGAGTCCAGACTGAAGATGCTGGACATTATTACTGTCAGAGTTACCACTACATCAACAGTAAATATGTGTTCACACAGTGCTAAAGAGTCGTACAAAAACCTCCGTCAGTCAGAGTCACAGTGACTGAACTGAAACTGCAGCTGCTCACACACACTCAACAGTGACACTTTTCATGGATATTAAATACAATATTACGCTTTCATTAATTTTTTAAATAAGTAAAATACTTTAATCTAATAATCTTTTTTTAATTGATTTAAATCTGTATCTGAGGTTCATCATTGGGCCGCATGTTCTTGTTCTTCATGTGTCTGCAGGTGTTTTCATGCTCCATTGACTGAAGTTTATTTATGAAATGTGAGCTAAAGCCCTGATCTAGAGAAAGACCTGAGACAGAAATGACACGAAGAAGCGCTCAAAGACACAATTATATTTTATTTAATGACTGAGTCTTAATAAAATCACACACATCTGGTCTTGTATGAAAGGAGCAGAGATACCGATGAGAACGACTGAAGCTGATGAATGAACGAGTCCCTCATGTGCTGCAGAGAAACACACTGTTAGTCTCCATGAAGAGACATGAGTGAGAAGAGCAGCAGATCTCGTCTGAACACGGCCGTCTCCTCACAGTCTCACTGAGACTCTCCATACACTCCTGTACAGACCGTCAGACCTTCAGCTCCGACACACACACACACACACACACACCAGGGAGAGACAGATCACACACTCCTGAGACCTTCAGCTCCGGACACACACACACACCAGAGAGAGACAAGTCACACACTCCTAAGACCTTCAGCTCCGGACACACACACACACACACACCAGAGAGAGACAGATCACACACTCCTGAGACCTTCAGCTCCGACACACACACACCAGAGAGAGACAGATCACACACTCCTGAGACCTTCAGCTCCGGACACACACACACCAGGGAGAGACAGATCACACACTCCTGAGACCTTCAGCTCCGGACACACACACACACACACCAGAGAGAGACAGATCACACACTCCTGAGACCTTCAGCTCCGACACACACACACCAGAGAGAGACAGATCACACACTCCTGAGACCTTCAGCTCCGGACACACCCACACCAGAGAGAGACAAGTCACACACTCCTAAGACCTTCAGCTCCGGACACACACACACACACACCAGAGAGAGACAGATCACACACTCCTGAGACCTTCAGCTCCGACACACACACACACACACACACACACCAGAGAGAGACAGATCACACACTCCTGAGACCTTCAGCTCCGGACACACACACACCAGAGAGAGACAGATCACACACTCCTTTAGGACTCAAGAGGAAGCACTCAGAGAAAATCACATCATTATTCCTTCAACACATTAATGCTCATAAACTCCTGCACACGAAGAGAAAATGATCAGAATACGGTTCACATTCTGGTAAATATGATTAATTATGAAATCACTGAAAAAGGAAATATCATTGAGTTTCAAATGCCAGAAAAACTCAATGAAGCGTCACTTTCAGTCGATACAGACACTTAAAGACCGTTGTGTGTGAATGAACATCTTTAAAACTCTCAGAACTCACAATCATTTCTGGTCATTGAGCATCAGTTTTACAAACCAGAATCTACTGAGAAAGACAAATAAGAGTCCAAAGGAAACGGCAAGTTCAGAGTTTCTCTGTAATGTTTGTTCTCGATTCACTTTATCAGCATTACACTTTCATAAAATTGATCTGAAAGCCTGTGATCACCAATCTGACTTTCATCGCTTTGAAGTTTTCTTCTAGATTTGAAGAGTCATTTCATGATCAACTTCACTTTGGTTAGAGAGTGTAAGTCTCACAGCAGATATTGTTACAGAAACAGCCTTCTTCCACCTCAGAAACATCGCTGAGCTGCGGATCTTGGTTTCTGTTTCTAATGCAGAGAAGTTAGTTCATGCATTCCAGGGTATTCTCACAAAAATGCGTATAAATAGTACGAGTGTGCAATGTCGTGGAATGTATACGCCAAAACTCATTTTGGCGTGTCTATGAGACGCTGTTTTTCGCGTGCATATGAGACGCATTTTATAATTTTATGATCTTGCATACTTCGACTCGCTCCTACGAGTCTACACCCCCAGCAGAAGCCTTCGCTCAGCTAACGAGAGGAGGCTTGTGGTACCATCACAGAGAGCCATGAAATCCCTCTCCAGGACTAATTCACTGTTCCTGGTTAGTGGAGCGATCTTCCGTCCTCCATACGCACGACAGAATCACTCGCTTCATTCAAAAGACAGGTAAAAACTCATCTCTTCCATGAGCACTTAATCTTATCATTAAAAACAATTCTAACTCTTCCTCCTCTTTTTTCTCTTTTCCCTCCATTTTCTGGTTTCTGCTACTCTGAGTAATATCCAGATCTTTGTATTTCGGGCACTTTTTGCGTTTGTTCGCCTCTTCAGGACAGATCGCTTCATATACTCCTCAGTTGTAAGTCGCTTTGGATAAAAGCGTCTGCTAAATGCATAAATGTAAATGTAACGGATCACTCTAAATTGTAATGTAGACGCATGCATTTTCTGTGCTTTGAAATGATATGTACTGAAAAGTGCTATACAAATAAATGTGAATTTAAGTGAAGATATTCAGGTTAATATAATAAAGTTGGTCTTGTAGATGTATTGAGAACTGAATTTTAATAGTTTGGATATTAGTAGATTGAATGTTATGAAAGACTGAATTTGACTAGATGTTCTCTCTTCTGTGTGTGTGTGTGTGTGTGTGTGTGTGTGTGTGTGTGTGTGTGTGTGTGTGTGTGTGTGTGTGTGTGTGTTAATGAGTGACTTTCTTCAGGTAAATGATCTGGAGTGTGTTTGCATATTGATCAGATGCTTCAGTGTGTGAGAGTGTTTATAGTGCTGTGAGTTTAACACTTCATCACTGACACACACAACAATCTTCATCAACATGACCTTCATCATCATCTTCATCTGGACTCTCACAGCGTTTGCTCAAGGTTTGTGGAGCACAAGTTTGATATCAATTCATTTCTTCAAGTATATTGTCAAAGTTTTGAGTGTATTTTCTTCTTGTTGTGTTTCAGAGTGTAGAGGACAGATCAGCGTCACTCAGAGTCCCTCAATGACAGCTCAACCAGAACAAACGGTCAAAATCAGCTGTAAAACCAGCACAGATGTGCAGAGATGGAGTGATGGGGATGACGCTTTATTCTGGTACTCACAGAAACCTGGAGAAGCTCCTAAACTCCTGATTCGTTATGTAAAGACCCTCGAGTCAGGAACTCCATCTAGATTCAGTGGCAGTGGATCTAACAGTGATTTCACTCTGACCATCAGTGGAGTCCAGACTGAAGATGCTGGACATTATTACTGTCAGAGTTTCCACTGCAGAACAGATTTTTATGGTTATTGTGAAGGTGATCTTGTGTTCACACAGTGATAAAGAGTCGTACAAAAACCTCCGTCAGTCAGAGTCGCAGTGACTGAACTGAAACTGCAGCTGCTCAAAGGAGGATGTGAAATATCATCGTCACACGAGCATCTGAAATAAAACCATCTAAATGAAGCTGCCACTCTTAATAATTATAGAGGTCAGAAAGAGATTTTGAGCTCTTATAGATCAGTCACACGTTTGAGATCTGAGTGATTTCAGTTTGTGTCTGGGGAAGAAATAACAGAAGATCCAAGTGCGAGAATAAACACGTAGTTTATTAACAGTAGGCCTACTCAAACCTGGACAGAAAGAGTCAGGCAGAAAATAGACGGAGGAAGACAGGAAGGCTCAGTGCAATGGGCAAACAAACATCAGGAAGAAAAAAAATCCAACCAGAAAGGTAATGCACAGGAAGCGTGTCAGAAGGACATGCAAACACACACACATTAAATAGGCGCTAAACACATTAAATAGGCGCTGCGCTCCACTTTATTCCTATGGGTGACGTCAAGCGACTTTAACGCGCCCGCAAAGCATTCTGGGAAGGCGGCGCTGTATTTGAAAAAAATACAGCCATAGGACTAGATGGAGGAAGATGGAGGAAGATGGGATGGAGGAAGATGATTCGCTGTGGCGACCCCTGAAGGGAACAGCCGAAAGGAAAAGAAGATGGGATGATCGTTCTATAAGAGGATTTGGGGCCTTCAGATTCACACAGGGCCCAACAGTAACAGAAGTACCATGGAGCCCAAGAGCATTGTTTAAGAGGCCATAGGCTACGGGACACACATATTCCAGCATTAATAAACATTTGTTTTCATTTTTGATGGGTTTTCTGAATCACGCAGCCTTTAACCTCAGCCCCCCCCCCCCCCCCCCCCCCATATACAGTAATATTAAATTGGTATCTTCTGGTGATTATGGCTGCATTTAATTCTCTGAGGAATTGAAATGGAATATTATCTAACGTTAAGTTTGATATTTTAAATCATCCAAACCGTGTTTCACTTTTCTGAATAATCCTCTAAGATGGGAGCGGAGCATGGACAGTTTCTGACGGGGCTTCCTGTGTGGATTGTGAGGATCTACAACTGATATAAAATGTAGAATGATATGAAGTCAAACAAATAATAATGGTGTCATATGTTGTTTTGTATTTGTACATTAAACTACACTGTAAAGTCATTGTGTATCAGCAACATAAAGATGTTTTTGAGCCGTTTCTCAAGCAGCTCCTTCATCTCAGCTGATTATGAATTTATTCATCTCATAATAAGTCATTTCTCATGAGCAGAAGTGAAAGTGTTCCAGTTCAGAGCGTTGAACCAATCAAAGAGTGAAACTGTGAGTTTGAGGTGTAAATCTCATTTGCATTGGCAGGTTTAGTGATTGTGATCCTCTCAGAATAGAGCAGCTCTGTCTCCAGTGACCATGTTCAAACCCCAAGAGCTTCATTTGACATTTCCTGCTAAATGCAGCTGTTCTCAACTATTACAATCAATCAAAAGCAGCTGAAACTTTAGCGCAGGACTTTGAATGAACGACACACACTGATCAATGATGCAGTCCAACACAAATGTAAGGCGTTCAGAAGCTTTATTGAATGAACAGCAATGGCAGCACATTGACAGACGGCTTCAGTATTGAGCTGTAGATCATGTGACTGCTGTGAATCCTGCCGGACGCTCAAATACGGCTCGTCTTCACTGGAGAAACATCAGCAGGAGCTCTTGAGGAACGAGGCCTCGTGATGAGCTCCGTCATGTGTTACTCTGCAGACGAAGCCATTTGCGGCTTCCCAGCTTGCTTTGCTGAGGCTCAGGACGCTGCTGCGGCTGTAGCGTCCGTCCCGCTCGCTCTCTGCGCTGGTCTGAACCCCATCGGTGACCTCTGACCCGTCCAGCGTCCAGCTCACCGTCGCCCCCTGTGGAGAGTAAGAGCTGAGCAGGCAGAGCAGAGCGGCTGAGTCTCCAGAGATCTGCAGAGAAGAGGGAGGCAGCAGAGACACGGAGGGCTTCACGGAGAGCCCGGCTGCACACACACACACACACACACACACACACACACAGCATTAACGTCTGTGTTAGAGGTCAGAGATGGTAATGCAGTAAAAATCATAACTTCATCTGTACAGAAATTCCACATCACTGCTTTCATTCATAAATCACAGACAAACTATCCCAAATTAATTTTAGAAATATTCTCCATTAAAATAAAATATTCACTGCTACTAAATATATCAAGTACAATATATATGTACAAATAAATAAATCAGTTATCTGAAGCAGACGTGATATACTGTAAAATTAATGTGAATTTGTTCTTTTCTGAATTGAGTAAAATGTTTAAACCAATTTTAATATTATTTGGGGAACACTTTACAATAAGGTTTCATGAGTTAACATTAGAGAACTACTTTAGTCAACATGAACTAAGAATGAACAAAACTTCTCCAGCATTTATTCATCTGAGTTCATGTTCATTTCAACATTTACTAATACATTATTAAAATCAGAAGTTGTGTTTGTTAACATTAGTTAATGCGCTGTGAACTAACATGAACAAACAATGAACAGCTGGATTTTTATTAACGAACATTAACAAAGATTAATAAATACTGGAACAAATGTGCTGCTCATGTTTAGTTCATGTTGGTTAATACATTAACTAATGTTAACAAATGAGTTTATAAAGCGTTTCCATTATTTGTGTTCTGAGAATAATCATCATTCAGGACACTTCCTCATAAACATAACTTAATAGTTTGAGAAATGATTCATTTTAACATGTTTATCAACTTAATTACTTTATGATGATGACAGATCAAATTAAATTAATTTTGTCTGTTTTATCAAACTTGTCATGCGCAAAATTATATATTTTGATTAAATCAAATATAATGAAATGTTAGCATACATTTGGTGTGAAGTTAAAGATTAAAGCGCCTACTAATATGAAATATGCGTTAAAACATAAAAACACAGAATATCTGCAAATATTACAAATATAGCAGATAATATTAAATAATCAAATACATCCGTTGGTGCAATCAATCAATAAAATTAAATTAAATATGACAATACACAAGATATGAAATGCAGCTTTTCAATAACACATTTTGTCATAAATTAAGAATATTGTAGCCAAATGCTCTTAAATAACATTAAACCTATTTTTTAAAACACATCATACATTATTAGAGAATTGAAGAGACTTACCGATCGTCAGTTTAGTTCCTCCACCGAAAGTCCACCACAGTGCTTCATTCTAGTGAAAGCGTCGTACAAAAACCTCCGTCACACTCAAATGAACACACACTCCAGCAGAGAAAGAGACGACACACACACACTGATCTGAGACTCATCAGCAGCTCTTCTCAACATCACACATGGACTGATCCAGAAACACACACACACACATTGATCTTTTAATATAAATACTCATATCATGAAATCTGAAATCATTTGTTTCATAATCAGTCCCAAACGCATTCATCACATTTACACTAATTCTGTCGACCGGCTTTATAATGAAATCTTCAGGCAGATTTAGATGGTCATTCCCTATTGGATGACCTTTGACCTGTTGTACAGTCTCATGGATGATATAAATCTGCAGCACAGGTATTAAATGCTCTCAGCATCAAAGTCTGAATGAAACTGATCATTAAAACTGTGTTTAGAGGGAGAAGATCTGCCCAAAATAACATGAAGGAAATCATGAGTGTGTTTCTGAAAATAGAAGATTATTAGCAAAGATACTAAATGACAAACCTGTGTGTGTGTGTGTGTGTGTGTGTGTGTGTGTGTGTGTGTGTGTGTGTGTGTGTGTGTGTGTGTGCGTGTGTGTGTGTTAATGAGTGACTGTCTTCAGGTAAATGATCTGGAGTGTGTTTGCATATTGATCAGATGCTTCAGTGTGTGAGAGTGTTTATAGTGCTGTGAGTTTAACACTTCATCACTGACACACACAACAATCTTCATCAACATGACCTTCATCATCATCTGGACACTCTTATACTGCTTTCTACAAGGTGAAGAGTTTATATTTCAAATGAATCATTTAAATTACATCATTTTAACACGGCTTAAATATGTCAAATAATGTATACTATATGGACTGATGAATGATTTGTTTTTCAGGCTGTAGAGCTCAGATCACAGTGACTCAGACTCCTTCAGTGAAAACTGCAAAACCAGGAGAAACTGTTGAGATGAGCTGTAAACTCAGTAGAGATGCACCCTGCAGCCCACCCTGTGTGGCCTGGTACTCACAGAAACCTGGAGAAGCTCCTAAACTCCTGATTTATTGGACAAGCAGCCGTCAGTCAGGAACTCCATCTAGATTCAGTGGCAGTGGATCTAACAGTGATTTCACTCTGACCATCAGTGGAGTCCAGACTGAAGATGCTGGACATTATTACTGTCAGAGTTTCCACTACATCAACAGTAAAAATGTGTTCACACAGTGATAAAGAGTCGTACAAAAACCTCCGTCAGTCACTGTGACAGAACTGAAACTGCAGCTGTGCGCGCACACACACACACACACACACACACACACACACACACACACACACACACACACACACACACTCAACAGTGAATCACTTTCTTGAGCTTCATCAGTTTTTGACCTTTTTGATTGATTTTTTTTGGAAGTCTCGTCTCCAATTACAGTTTTTTTGGATTAAGCACGATTTTCAAAACAGGGCCCGTGTTTTTAAAACACTACACACAATCAGCACAACCACACACCCAATCAGAAAAACACTACAGATCCTTTGCATAATTAAACACTCTTGTAAAAACTAGACACTTCTGTTTAAAAAACACACTTTGTTACCATATGAAACGCACACGTTTCACATCTCTAGACTCTCTTTGCACGAGTTACACTCTGCTCGATAAACCTAAAACACTTTTAGCACTTCTCCTTCCCAATGATTAGAGTAGGCCACCATCAATGTACAAATATAATGTAAATCCACCAAACACTACACAAGACCAATGATGCAGACTGAAGAAACTCATTTATTTCAACATGCCCAAAATGTTGACATGGACATTCATAATACTGTAACAAAATGTCACTTTACATATTGTACTGTAAGCTTACTGTAAAAAATAAAAACAAAAACCTAGACATTGTCTCTCCGCCTCGCGGGATCTGGCCAGAGATTTTCATCAACAGCGCAGGTAATGTTGTTTCAGCAATACACCTCGGAAAGAAACGTCTTGAATGACGAATCCATCCTTGCATTGCTGCTCCTCCATCCGGTCACAGGCCTCCGCCTTGTCCTCCTCCTCGTCTTACTCTTTCTCTGACTCTTTCCATTGTGTTTGAAGACCGATGAACTCACCTGCTGTTTTTTTATAGTGCTTATTCACCTGATTGGTGTGTCTACAGTTCAGCAGACGAGTGTCTGCACAGCTGATGACTGTGTTGAACCAATTGGTTGGACGGTGCGGTAATTTGACAGTCAGTGCTTTGGTATTGCAAGGAAGCGACTTCATGATAGATGTGTGTGTGTAATGTATGTTAAGTGTGTGTAGAGTTTTGCAACAATTGTGAGGTTGACAATGTGCTTATAGTTGTGCAAATATGGCCTAATGTTTTGCTTCTTGAGTGTGAGGTTTTGCTGATAGTGTACTACTTTTCATTTTCGTGCGTAAGCAATCTAAAAAAAACTGTACATCCTTCATGAAGAAATTCAGTTTAAAATTCAGATATTTTTCAATCCTTCAACACTTTTGAGTTTTTCTGCATTTATGATTTAATATATTCTTCTTTCTAAACTGCATCATCATCATCATAAACATGTTCAGATTGAGCGAGTTCATCCCTCATAATGCAGATATCATATAAACACACATTCACACTTTATAATAACTGCATGCTATGAATCATTAGTTAAGCATTAGTAAATATTAATTCATCATTTATAAAGCTTTAATAGACATTAATAAGCAGTTTATAAATACAGCTATAAATGCTTTACTCTTGATTTATGATCATATCTATAATGTGTTTAATAATTGTACTTTATTGATGATCAATTTCCAATTTCTAAATTATTACATTTACAAACCACATATTTAGGAGCTGTCAGTGGTTCATAAGATCATTTAGAAAGTAATTGATTAATAAATATGAATCTGGTAAATGTAAGACTGAATGTCATAAAAAAGTCTAGATGCTCTCACTTCTCTCTCTGTGTGTGTGTGTGTGTGTGTGTGTGTGTGTGTGTGTGTGCGCGCGCGCGCGCGTGTGTGCGCGCGTGTGTGCGCGCGTGTGTGTGTGTGTGTGTGTGTGTGCGTGTGTGTGTGTAATGAGTGACTGTCTTCAGGTAAATGATCTGGAGTGTGTTTGCATATTGATCAGATGCTTCAGTGTGTGAGAGTGTTTATAGTGCTGTGAGTTTAACACTTCATCACTGACACACACAACAATCTTCATCAACATGACCTTCATCATCATCTTCATCTGGACTCTCACAGCGTTTGCTCAAGGTTTGTGGAGCACAAGTTTGATATCAATTCATTTCTTCAAGTATATTGTCAAAGTTTTGAGTGTATTTTCTTCTTGTTGTGTTTCAGAGTGTAGAGGACAGATCAGCGTCACTCAGAGTCCCTCAATGACAGCTCAACCAGAACAAACTGTCAAAATCAGCTGTAAAACCAGCACAGATGTGTACAGTGGTGATCGTTTAGCCTGGTACTCACAGAAACCTGGAGAAGCTCCTAAACTCCTGATTTATGCAAACAGCCGTCAGTCAGGAACTCCATCTAGATTCAGTGGCAGTGGATCTAACAGTGATTTCACTCTGACCATCAGTGGAGTCCAGACTGAAGATGCTGGACATTATTACTGTCAGAGTTACCACTGCAGAACAAATTCTTATGGTGGTTGTGTGGGTGATCTTGTGTTCACACAGTGCTAAAGAGTCGTACAAAAACCTCCGTCAGTCAGAGTCACAGTGACTGAACTGAAACTGCAGCTGCTCAAAGGAGGATGTGAAATATCATCGTCACACGAGCATCTGAAATAAAACCATCTAAATTATAATTATAGAGGTCAGAAAATAATTGAACAGAAACAGAAAATAAAATAATTATAGAGGTCAGAAAGAGATTTTGAGCTCTTATAGATCAGTCACACGTTTGAGATCTGAGTGATTTCAGTTTGTGTCTGGGGAAGAAATAACAGAAGATCCAAGTGCGAGAATAAACACGTAGTTTATTAACAGTAGGCCTACTCAAACCTGGACAGAAAGAGTCAGGCAGAAGATAGACGGAGGAAGGCAGGAAGGCTCAGTGCAATGGGCAAACAAACATCAGGAAGAAAAAAAATCCAACCAGAAAGGTAATGCATAAGAAGCGTGTCAGAAGGACATGCAAACACACACACATTAAATAGGTGCTGCGCTCCACTTTATTCCTATGGGTGACGTCAAGCGACTTTAAAGCGCCTGCTAAGCATTCTGGGAAGGCGGCGCTGTATTTGAAAAAATGCTGCGCATCAAAAAAGCTGACCGATTCCCATCTTTAGGCAAATTAATACGTTGATTGTGACGCGACTATCCAGTATAAGTAGAGCACATGGATGTCTCTCGCAGGTCCTTTGTTTTTCATTCCCAGCTGGCTCAGAAGCACGGCCATAGCAGTAAACTTGAGGAACGGCCATCAATGTACACGTGAGGGGAAGCGTCACAACATCACGCTTCAGTCGTGTCTCAAAAGTGGGAACCAAGTGGAACAGTGAGGTTACGGGAGAAGAGGTAAAGAAGGTGCAGGATTTTAAGTACTTCGGGTCAACGGTCCAGAGCAATGGGGAGTGTGGAAAAGAGGTGAAGAAGTGTGTGCAGGCAGGTCAGAATGGGTGGAGAAATGTGTCAGGTCTGTTGTGTGATAAAAGAGTGTCAGCAAGAATGAAAGGAAAGGTGTAGAGGACAGTAGTGAGACCGGCGATGTTGTGTGGTTTGAGGAACAGACAGGAGGAAGAGCTAGAGGCAGCAGAGCTGAAGATGTTGAGCTTCTCTTTGGGAGTGACGAGGATGGACAGGATCAGGCATGAGTCCATCAGAGGGACAGCACATGCGAGATGTTTTGGAGACAAAGTTAGAGAGGCCAGGTGGAGATGGTTTGGACATGTTCAGAGGAGGGAGAGAGAATATATCGGTGAAAGGATGCTGAGGTTAGAGCTGCCAGGCAGGAGGTCAAGAGGAAGACCGAAGAGGAGGTTTATGGATGGAGTGAAGGAGGACATGAAGGTCGTCGGTCTGAGAGAAGAAGATACAGAGGATAGGACTAGATGGAGGAAGATGATTCGCTGTGGCGACCCCTGAAGGGAACAGCCGAAAGGAAAAGAAGATGGGATGATCGTTCTATAAGAGGATTTGGGGCCTTCAGATTCACACAGGGCCCAACAGTAACAGAAGTACCATGGAGCCCAAGAGCATTGTTTAAGAGGCCATAGGCTACGGGACACACATATTCCAGCATTAATAAACATTTGTTTTCATTTTTGATGGGTTTTCTGAATCACGCAGCCTTTAACCTCAGCCCCCCCCATATACATTAATATTAAATTGGTATCTTCTGGTGATTATGGCTGCATTTAATTCTCAGAGGAATTGAAATTTAATATTATCTAACGTTAAGTTTGATATTTTAAATCATCCAAACCGTGTTTCACTTTTCTGAATAATCCTCTAAGATGGGAGCGGAGCATGGACAGTTTCTGACGGGGCTTCCTGTGTGGATTGTGAGGATCTACAACTGATATAAAATGTAGAATGATATGAAGTCAAACAAATAATAATGGTGTCATATGTTGTTTTGTATTTGTACATTAAACTACACTGTAAAGTCATTGTGTATCAGCAACATAAAGATGTTTTTGAGCCGTTTCTCAAGCAGCTCCTTCATCTCCAGCTGATTATGAATTTATTCATCTCATAATAAGTCATTTCTCATGAGCAGAAGTGAAAGTGTTCCAGTTCAGAGCGTTGAACCAATCAAAGAGTGAAACTGTGAGTTTGAGGTGTAAATCTCATTTGCATTGGCAGGTTTAGTGATTGTGATCCTCTCAGAATAGAGCAGCTCCGTCTCCAGTGACCATGTTCAAACCCCAAGAGCTTCATTTGACATTTCCTGCTAAATGCAGCTGTTCTCAACTATTACAATCAATCAAAAGCAGCTGAAACTTTAGCGCAGGACTTTGAATGAACGACACACACTGATCAATGATGCAGTCCAACACAAATGTAAGGCGTTCAGAAGCTTTATTGAATGAACAGCAATGGCAGCACATTGACAGACGGCTTCAGTATTGAGCTGTAGATCACGTGACTGCTGTGAATCCTGCCGGACGCTCAGATACGGCTCGTCTTCACTGGAGAAACATCAGCAGGAGCTCTTGAGGAACGAGGCCTCGTGATGAGCTCCGTCATGTGTTACTCTGCAGACGAAGCCATTTGTGGCTTCCCAGCGTGCTTTGCTGAGGCTCAGGACGCTGCTGCGGCTGTAGCGTCCATCCCGCTCGCTCTCTGCGCTGGTCTGAACCCCATCGGTGACCTCTGACCCGTCCAGCGTCCAGCTCACCGTCGCCCCCTGTGGAGAGTAAGAGCTGAGCAGGCAGAGCAGAGCGGCTGAGTCTCCAGAGATCTGCAGAGAAGAGGGAGGCAGCAGAGACACGGAGGGCTTCACGGAGGGCCCGGCTGCACACACACACACACACACAACATTAACGTCTGTGTTAGAGGTCAGAGATGGTAATGCAGTAAAAATCATAACTTCATCTGTACAGAAATTCCACATCACTGCTTTCATTCATAAACCACAGACAAACTATCCCAAATTCATTTTAGAAATATTCTCCATTAAAATAAAATATTCACCGCTACTAAATATATCAAGTACAATATATATGTACAAATAAATAAATCAGTTATCTGAAGCAGACGTGATATACTGTAAAATTAATGTGAATTTGTTCTTTTCTGAATTGAGTAAAATATTTAAACCAATATTAATATTATTTGGGGAACACTTTACAATAAGGTTTCATGAGTTAACATTAGAGAACTACTTTAGTCAACATGAACTAAGAATGAACAAAACTTCTCCAGCATTTATTCATCTGAGTTCATGTTCATTTCAACATTTACTAATACATTATTAAAATCAGAAGTTGTGTTTGTTAACATTAGTTAATGCGCTGTGAACTAACATGAACAAACAATGAACAGCTGGATTTTTATTAACGAACATTAACAAAGATTAATAAATACTGGAACAAATGTGCTGCTCATGTTTAGTTCATGTTGGTTAATACATTAACTAATGTTAACAAATGAGTTTATAAAGCGTTTCCATTATTTGTGTTCTGAGAATAATCATCATTCAGGACACTTCCTCATAAACATAACTTAATAGTTTGAGAAATGATTCATTTTAACATGTTTATCAACTGATCATTTCTTTATGATGATGACAGATGAAATTAAATTAATTTTGTCTATATATTAAGAAATAATTGCAAAAATCATAAAATATTGTGATTAAGTGAAATACGATGAAATGTTAGCA
Organism: Pseudorasbora parva; assembly: GCF_024679245.1. NCBI lineage: Eukaryota > Metazoa > Chordata > Actinopteri > Cypriniformes > Gobionidae > Pseudorasbora > Pseudorasbora parva. The sequence continues at coordinate 3,297,846 of NC_090195.1, forward strand.
TACATCAGGTGTGAGTTAGTAAAACATTTAAAAGCCTGCTAATATGAAATATGCCTTGAAACCGAATATTAGCAAATATTACATTCATAATATAGTCGAAAGTTGGTGCAAACAGTTAATACAATTAGATGAAATATGACGATAAACATTATAATACGGCTTTTCAATATATTTTTTTAATTAATTAAGAATATTGTAGACAAATGTTCTTAAACCTAATTTTTTTTAAACACATCAATAATTTTTTTATTATAATTTAAGAAAGTCTTACCGATCGTCAGTTTAGTTCCTCCACCGAAAGTCCACCACAGTGCTTCATTCTAGTGAAAGCGTCGTACAAAAACCTCCGTCACACTCAAATGAACACACACTCCAGCAGAGAAAGACACGACACACACACACACACACACTGATATGAGACTAAATGTCTCTTGATGTATGAAAACTATTAAATCTCAATAGATAATATAATCAGAACGACTCTGAGCTGATCTTTACACATCTGATCATGTATTTCTCAAAGCATTTTAATAAGTTATGATGACCTCTGACCTCTGGAATGACCTTTGCCCTCTGTGGAGTTCACAGTGAAATACTTGTTTCTTTTAGTGATGCAACTCATCAGAAACCTGTAGTCTGAACCAGAGACTCACGCAGAGTAAAAGAGAAATGATTAACACACACACACACACACACACACACACACACACACACACACACACACACACACTGGATCATGAGAATAAAACACTGGATCAGTTTCCTCTTCATGTGTGTTTTCCTCCAGAGGGTTTTTGCTCAGACTCACTTTGCATCGGCACGTGCTTCAGCGCTCCGAGTGTTTATAGCGTTCAGACTCACACACTTTATAACACACTGCTGTTGACCGCGAAACAAAACCAGCAAACACCATGAATCTCTTGAGCAGCTTCATCTGGATTCTGACGGCTTTTATTCCAGGTAACAGAAGTCACAGCTGGTCATCTTTGAGTCTTTAATGTTCATTTGATTTGCTGAAACACATTCATGTTGTTGTCAACAGCGTCCAGAGGAATCACTGTGACTCAGCCTGAAGCTGTGACGGTTTCTGAAGGACAAAACGCCGCCATAGACTGTAAAACTGATACTGGGATAGATGGCTGGGGTTTAGCTTGGTATCAGCAGAAACACGGAGAAGCTCCTAAACTCATCATTTATGATGTAGATGTGCTTAACGATAACAGTTTCAGTCGATTCAGTGGGAATGGAGAACAAGGTGGAACAGATTTCACTCTGACCATCAGTGGAGTCCAGACTGAAGATGCTGGACATTATTACTGTCATAGTCGCCACTGCAGAACAGATTCTGATGGTTATTGTGTGAGTGATGTGTTCACACAGTGATAAAGAGTCGTACAAAAACCTCCGTCAGTCACAGTGACTGAAACTGCACACACACACACACACACAGTGAAGAAAAGACTCGATATGATCTTATTGAACATCACTTTCTTGAGCTTCATCAGTTTTTGACCTTTTTGATGGTGATTTTTTTAGAAGTCTTGTCTCCTATTACATCCTTCATGAAGAAATTCAGTTTAAAATTCTGATATTTTTCAATCCTTCAACACTTTTGAGTTTTTCTGCATTTATGATTTAATATATTCTTCTTTCTAAACTGCATCATCAGCATCATAAACATGTTCAGATTGAGCGAGTTCATCCCTCATAATGCAGATATCATATAAACACACATTCACACTTTATAATAACTGCATGCTATGAATCATTAGTTAAGCATTAGTAAATATTAATTCATCATTTATAAAGCTTTAATAGACATTAATAAGCAGTTTATAAATACAGCTATAAATGCTTTACTCTTGATTTATGAGCATATCTATAATGTGTTTAATAATTGTATGTTTATACTTTATTAATGATCAATTTATAATTTCTAAATTATTACATTTACAAACCAGTTATTTAGGAGCTGTCAGTGGTTCATAAGATCATTTAGAAAGTAAATGATTAATAAACATTTTAGATGTACATTAATAAATATTATTTAGACATATAGTAAAAGTTACTCAGTGTGTAAATGCTTTATTAACACGTGTTCCTCCTGTAATTCATGATTAATTCAGTTATAAAACATTTAGTAGTTGTCAGACTATTTCTGTGAGCTCATCTAAAGTGAGGACTATTTACACCTCATGAAGCTTTTACAAAGATTTCATTTTCATTTATTTAATAAAGATTTATTAAAGTGCAGATGTTTCTATCATGTGTGACGGACTCGATCAAATTCAGTTGATCCAGTGACTGACAGAGACTCGTGTGTGTGTGTGTGTGTGTGTGTGTGTGTGTGTGTAAATGAGTGACTGTCTTCAGGTAAATGATCTGGAGTGTGTTTGCATATTGATCAGATGCTTCAGTGTGTGAGAGTGTTTATAGTGCTGTGAGTTTAACACTTCATCACTGACACACACAACAATCTTCATCAACATGACCTTCATCATCATCTTCATCTGGACTCTCACAGCGTTTGCTCAAGGTTTGTGGAGCACAAGTTTGATATCAATTCATTTCTTCAAGTATATTGTCAAAGTTTTGAGTGTATTTTCTTCTTGTTGTGTTTCAGAGTGTAGAGGACAGATCAGCGTCACTCAGAGTCCCTCAATGACAGCTCAACCAGAACAAACGGTCAAAATCAGCTGTAAAACCAGCACAGATGTGTTCAGATATAGTGATGGGGATGACGCTTTATTCTGGTACTCACAGAAACCTGGAGAAGCTCCTAAACTCCTGATTCGATATGCAAAAAAACTCTACACAGGGACTCCATCTAGATTCAGTGGCAGTGGATCTAACAGTGATTTCACTCTGACCATCAGTGGAGTCCAGACTGAAGATGCTGGACATTATTACTGTCAGAGTTACCACTGCAGAACAAATTCTGCTAATAGTTGTGTGGGTGATCGTGTGTTCACACAGTGATAAAGAGTCGTACAAAAACCTCCGTCAGTCAGAGTCACAGTGACTGAACTGAAACTGCAGCTGCTCAAAGGAGGATGTGAAATATCATCGTCACACGAGCATCTGAAATAAAACCATCTAAATGAAGCTGCCACTCTTAATAATTATAGAGGTCAGAAATCAAAGCATTAGTTGAGAGAAACAAGTAGACAAAGTCCATCAGTGTCCCTGTCAGAGTCTCTGGTATTTCTTTATTTCCTCTGGAAGAATAAAAATGTGATGGAAACGGTCTGACTGATCTCAGCACAGCTTTGAGATGTTGTGCTCTTATAGATCAGTGACATGAGTGAGATCTATGTGAGCCGTCCGCCATATTGGATCAGTCAAAGCCGGTCCGTGAACTCTCGAGAGTTAACTGTGCATCTGCAGCTTTTGTAATAAAGTTTCATGAGAACTAGTTCAACAGTCGAATCACTGAAGGCCATCGATTAGAAAGAACAAAGATCCATCAGCTGCTTTATTTGAGATATGACTCGACATGTGGATCGAGGTGTGGTTACTGTGAAAAAGGAGAAATATTAATATCAATTATGAGTATAAAACACATCAAACACTAATAAACTACAGACAGGTTCTGCTCCTCATCAGACAATCACAGTAAATCACAAAGATTTCAGCAACAGATCGAAATCACCTTAAGTGACCAACGGCAAATAATATACAACATCAATATTCATATACATGAAACACACAATATTATCAGCGGATATAAAGATTAAAACTCCAGCAAACAATAACCAATAATCTCACACAACGAACAAAAACTTATAATCCTCAAATGAAAATACACAGAAACCATTCAAATGGATTCATGTCCATCCGCTCAGAGGAGTGTGTGTGTGTGTGTGTGTGTGTGTGTGTTTGTGTGGGAATAATCAGTATCGCCCTCTACTGGCTCATTCCCTTCATAACAACCGTATTCACATGTATGAATATTTATATCTGCAATAGACATCAGCTGATATTCTCCCCGCATTTAGTTTATCATTACTGTGATAATTCTGCATATTGAGTTATAAAAACACAAAGCGGCTCATTCTCACCTCTGAAAGGTTTTCCTCTGTCCGTCAGGAGTTTATATCTCAGTGTTTTACAGTCATCGGCTGCTCAATGCTGTGACCCTGTCCATGAAATGCATTGATGTGTTAGTGTGAGAGATGAACAGCGTCATGTTCAGCGCTCCAAGATGGCGGACGGGTCGATGTGTCTGAGCGGTTGAATGTGTCTTATTTTCACCATCAGAGCGGCGCGGCCCTTCGTATATTCAGTGTGTCTGGCTTCCCGTATCATCCGCTTCAGTTATTTTTAGCAGAACAACACGTTATGCTGCTTGATATTGAAAACTAGTATTTCTTATCATATTCCTGTAATGTATTGTGTTAATTATAAACACACTGGTTTGTATCTCAGATAGTTTTCCTGTTCACTGCTCTCTGTTATTCTTCTGGTTATTTCTCTAAAGCGTCTAATGAATCAGAGTCTCACACATTCACAGAGAACAGGAGACTTCAGATTGAAAAATAAGACGGATTTCGTACAAAAAAGAGTCGTACAAAAACCTCCGTCAGTCAGAGTCACAGTGACTGAACTGAAACTGCAGCTGCTCACACACTTTCACACACACTCAACAGTGAGGATTTTCATGGATATTAAATAACATATAAAGCTCTCATTAAAATTTTCACATAATAAATACATAAATTAATCTATAACTCTTATTGTATTTATCAAAAACTGTATCTGAGGTTCATCATTGTTTTCATGCTCCATTGAGTGATTAAACTAAATGTTCAGAATACATTTCACAATCTGACAAATATGCTGATTATTTAAGAAATGCATTTAAAAAACGTGACTGTGTGTAAATGTAACATCTTTAAAACTTTAAATAGTCACAATTTAAACTTAATTAAGCAAAAATTATGTAATTATTAATTTTTTTTTGGATTAAGCAGTAAGATTTTGACAGTGTAAGGCTGGAAAAACCTAGTAGATGCCGAAATGTCTAATCGCTCTGAGAAAACAAAGAAAATTAGCATCTGAACTCATTCATACAGTAAGAGTCTCTGTCCGAGACGACATCACACTGAGTGAACCATCTATGAATGACTCTAATTTACATGCCTTTCCTTTCACATGAAACTTCCCCCAAACTACTGCTCCCCCAAACTACTGCTCCCCCAAACTTGAGATCACCTGAAAAGCACCAGAAATCTATTTGTTACTATGTCAATCCTCACGATACAGTATTATATGTGTTTGATATCATTTGAAATGTCTCAGTGTGACTGGTACAAATATCTCAACTCCACAGAAGTTAACCAAAAGATAATCAATGTTTTAAGGGTTTAAAGATATCTTTCCTTGGTGTATGGTGGGTGTGGCTTTCAGCCATTTGGCCTCTCTTCTAATCAAGTCTATAGAACTTGATCAATGCAAATTCCTATTGTGATGGGTATGTATCTGGTTCTGGGTATTTAAGGAAATGTTGCAAAGAGCTCAGGGCTCGATATTGTACTCAGGTCAGCCCGTAATGCTGGACGTTTTAACCCATGCAGCATTATGTAACCTTGATAAGTCCGGTATACATCTCATTCTTTACTTTAGGGTATTTGATGTGAAGTATACCTTTGAATTGATTATGTAATTGGCGTTATACATTTACCTGATTGTTAATAAATTGTTATACTTTGATTGATTCTGACTTGCTCTGGAATTATTCAGGTTATGAACGGACATAATTTCAACAAAGGGTTAAACTGAATAATTAAATGTGTAGTTAAACTATTAAATATAAATGACCAAATAACCAATTGGCATTCTAACCCAAATTCTAAATTATGATTAAATGGAGTCAGATTAACGAGGAATTGGAATAAAATCCCCTTTTGCCCCGCTGAAAAGACGAACGCGCAGCGACCTTCACCCGCCGATCGTTAGCCTCCATTGGGACGATTTGGGCGGCCTTACAACAGTGTATTCAGAGCTCTGCACACACACACCGGTGAGAGTCTCTGAAGTTGGAGTGATGGAGCTGAAACTGCGTCCTCAGTGGTCAGCAGCTGCTCTTGGACAGAAGATCTGTGTGTGTGTGTGTGTGTGTGTGTGTGTGTGTGTGTGTGTGTGTGTGTGTGTGTGTGTGTGTGTGTGTGTGTGTGTGTGTGTGTTAATGAGACTGACTGTCTTCAGGTAAATGATCTGGAGTGTGTTTGCATATTGATCAGATGCTTCAGTGTGTGAGAGTGTTTATAGTGCTGTGAGTTTAACACTTCATCACTGACACACACAACAATCTTCATCAACATGACCTTCATCATCATCTGGACACTCTTATACTGCTTTCTACAAGGTGAAGAGTTTATATTTCAAATAAATCATTTAAATTACATCATTTTAACACGGCTTAAATATGTCAAATAATGTATACTATATGGACTGATGAATGATTTGTTTTTCAGGCTGTAGAGCTCAGATCACAGTGACTCAGACTCCTTCAGTGAAAACTGCAAAACCAGGAGAAACTGTTGAGATGAGCTGTAAACTCAGTAGAGATACACCCTGCAGCCCGAGAGCCTGTGTGTCCTGGTACTCACGGAGACCTGGAGAAGCTCCTAAACTCCTGATTTATTATACAAGCAGCCTTGAGTCAGGAACTCCATCTAGATTCAGTGGCAGTGGATCTAACAGTGATTTCACTCTGACCATCAGTGGAGTCCAGACTGAAGATGCTGGACATTATTACTGTCAGAGTTACCACAGTGGTGGTGTGTTCACACAATGATAAAGAGTCGTACAAAAACCTCCGTCAGTCAGAGTCACAGTGACTGAACTGAAGCTGCAGCTGCTCACACACTCTCACACACTCCTCAGAGGAAACACGATCACAGTCCAGTCCAGGTGAATTGTGGGGTTTTTACTTATATTTTCATGTAATCATACTCATTATCATCACAGTTGTGATCTATACATCTATTTGTGCAGATTATAATTTTATGATATACTGTATATGTGACTTCTGAGATGACCTTTGACCTCTTCCATCATGAACGACATCATTGTGATGCTGATCTCTCTCATATCTTTATCCAGATGTCCTACATTTTTAGAGGTGATGACAAATGAAAAAAACTCTACAACTGATCTTCAGTGCAATAAATAATTACATTTAGTTTTGTTTGAGTATTTATTGTTTTTTCCATATGTAGCCTGAAGATGTCTAGAGACGCCTGCAGTAAAATCAGTTCATCTGAGGCACATTTACCATCACCTGTACAAGAAAATGAAGCTCTGTCATTAATTCCTTACCCTCATGTCGTTCCAAACCCGTAGACCTTCGTTCATCTTCAGAACACAAATGAAGATATTTCTGATGAAATCTGAAAGGGTTTCTGAACCATCTATAGACAGCAACACAACGACCACTTTTAAGGTCCAGAAAGGCAGTAAAGACACTGCAGCGCTTCCGGGTTCTGCTTCACAACACCGGCTCTTTATTGGCCAGCTCCTGCGTCAGTGACACACGCATGTGTCGTGGTGCTCGTGAACAGCATCAGCCAATAATGATCCGATATTCTGGTGTAAAACCTGGAAGTGGTTTTGTAAACACAATGCATTCGCGTCAATTCATAAGTTTAAGGTTAAACCACTAGTCACATGGACTATTTTAACAATGTTTTACTACTACCTTTCTGGACCTTGAAAGTGATTGTTATGAAGTGTTTCAAAGATGAATGAAAGTCTTACAGATTTGGAACGACATGAGGGCGAGTAATAGCCTGACAAGCCAGACCTACATCAAGATGTTTGGTCTGAAAACTCACCATTGACGGCTCAATCCGAGGAGTGGGATAAACGGTTGTCTGTCAAACTCCCTCTGCACGCGATAGGATAGCGCTACACCAACCAGAGCAATGAAGGTGAAGCGGAGCTCGCTGACTGATTAAACATTCGCCGTATCCGGTCGGCAAAACTCAGAACACATCTTCCCTTTTTCAGAATGACTTCAGTGCCGCTCTTTGTTCTTTTCTCAGAGAAAAGCTTAACTCCAAGTCTTCCAGAGTCGCGGTCAAAGCTGATTCGAAAGACCGCCGCCGTTCGCCAGTTTCTGTGTTTACTAGAAGCACGCAAACGCAACTCGGCCGTCATCATTATGGCCCCGCCCGCCGACTCTACACGACGTGATTGGCCCGGCAAGAGTTTGGCTTTTACAGCTCAGAAGGGTATTGAGAGTTGCTAGACGACACTCGCGGCAGATTAGATTTGCTGCCGCTTGGCTGCGTCTAGATTTCTAGGTTAGGCGAGTAATTAATGACAGAGATTTATTGAGGGTTCGGTGTTATCTCTATCCTGGTATCAACTAAAGGACAATAGATCTAATAATCTTTGAACAGACAAAAAAAAAAAACTATGATTAGATGGTCCACCATCCCAAAATCTGTCCAGTCTCATTACTCCATGAGCAGAAGTGAAAGTGTTCCAGTTCAGAGCGTTGAACCAATCAAAGAGTGAAACTGTGAGTTTGAGGTGTAAATCTCATTTGCATTGGCAGGTTTAGTGATTGTGATCCTCTCAGAATAGAGCAGCTCCGTCTCCAGTGACCATGTTCAAACCCCAAGAGCTTCATTTGACATTTCCTGCTAAATGCAGCTGTTCTCAACTATTACAATCCCTTTTTTTTTTTTTTAGCTCAGCCCAAAATAATGTAAACATCTACACAAAGCTGTTGCACAAACATAATGAGCAGTTTTTGCTGTCTTCAGGTAAATGATCTGGAGTGTGTTTGCATATTGATCAGATGCTTCAGTGTGTGAGAGTGTTTATAGTGCTGTGAGTTTAACACTTCATCACTGAGATCTTTTCTTTATTCAAGCTGAAAGTAAATCATCACCATCAAAAAGAATGAAGATCATCAGCATCTGTATCTGGACTCTCATTCTTTCCATTCAAGGTTCATTTACTTTATTAATAACTTAATTTATGATTTATATGAATGTGTTTGGTGGTAAATCAGATTTTGTACTGGACACTTTGATTATAATAACTGTTGTGATTGTGATCTTATGAAATGTCATTCACAGAGACTACAGGACAGGTTTCCGTGACTCAGACTCCGTCAGCGGCTGTTCAACCAGGAGAAACTGTCACACTCACCTGTCAGACCAGCACAGGAGTTGGAGATCGTTCAGCGGGTTGTGGAGGCTGTCTTTCCTGGTATCTGCAGAAACCTGGAGAAGCTCCTAAACTCCTCATTTATCACATTACATCACGACAGTCAGGAACTCCATCCAGATTCACTGGGAATGGAGCAAGTTATGGAACAGATTTCACTCTGACCATCAGTGGAGTCCAGACTGAAGATGCTGGACATTATTACTGTATGAGTGTACACTGGATCAACAGTAAATGGGTGTTCACACAGTGATAAAGAGCCGTACAAAAACCTCCGTCAGTCAGAGTCACAGTGACTGAACTGAAAGTGCAGCTGCTCACAAACACACACACACACACACAGACACACACTGACACACAGAGGACAAACACAGGAACTACACGAGCGCAAAACTGACTTATGACTTAAAACAGCTCTATTAGACTCTGATCTGTCCTAGGACAGATGGGTTTGACTCATCTGTGCCCAGAATTGTCTGTAAACTTTTATGAAATCAAACAGACAATAATGGTGCCATATGCCATTTTGATTTGTCACTGGTACAGTAGCCACACTGAGTTATGAAATATGTCGCTCTGCATTAGGGTGTGTCTGTTACTTTAATTTACCTGCAAGTTAAAGACTGAAAGGCTCTCCCCTGGGATGAGTTGCTCAGAGGCTTTACAAAGGGGCCTATCAATAGTGATTCAGCACAGAGCGTAATGTCTGTAACTTTTCAACCTTCATAATATATTTTTTAAGACTCTTGTGATGATAAATCGACTTACAATAGGTTGAATGACACATCTGCCATAGCCTGATGGGGTCTGTATCGTTTTTAATCGTACTTTTAAACTTCGGGTTTCGGGTAGTAACCCGAGAAAAAAAAGAACTACAAAATTCGACTGCTTTACGGCATATACGTCACTTCCACCAACACACACACTTCCTTACATTCGGACGTGCGAGCCCAACTTTGTTCGTCGGATAATATAGTCATGTCCGAAGCAGCAGAGACAAATAAGAAAGAAAAGGTTTTGTTGGAGGAAAGCAATAAGAGGATACGAAAAAGTGATGTGATTAAAGGCAGGACGAGGATCAACATGTGACCAGCGTTTGCTCGTCGGCGTGAGCTGAAGGAGGCGTGCCCGACCGATGCTGTCCTGCTTGTTACGGTGATTGCCTACCACTCAAACACTGAACTGAAGTATCATATAGATTCTGTAAAACGCTAACCAATAGACTACTATAATGACGCTGGCTTGTAAACATGAGCATCGCGATTATTTGGTGTTTGAAAAAAATAAAACCCATGAAATTATATTCATATGACATGCTGAAACATGCCACTGACTGTACCTGGGATGAAGACATTTCACACGCGTCGCCAGAACACCTGCATGTGAACTCCTCCTGCAGTGTTCAGGGGAACCGTTAGTGCTGGACCGACCCACGGGCCGCTTTTATGAAGTTATTTGGCCCACCCCGCACCACTGTATATTTTTTACAACCCTCCGCGCACCCGCAACCATTAAATAGACATACGGGGTCCGCGGGTTATGAGACGACCCGCGCATCACTAGCTCAGGGCTATCATGTCAACAAATGCACACGCGATGGCATCCCCTGATGTAGAATGACAGCTTACGACAGTAGTTGAGGACATTATTCTTTCCAAACTGTAGAGGGACCCCGAGAGCAAAAGTTGCCAAGTGCTGCTTTAAAGAAATTGAGGAAATTAATCAAGACCAAAAAAACATGCTAAAGATACATAAAGTAGTACATATATTTTCAGATCAAGTCAAAAATCTTGGCATGTACACAGTTTAGTAAAAAAGCCAGATAGAATTTTTTAAAATATGATATAGGCCAATAACTGTGCCATGTGTTCAATGACAAAGCCTATTGGATGTGGGCATTCTTTTGCCAGTCGGACCAGGATGGCAGAGACGACAAAGGCATGAATGAGGTGTGAAGCAGTAACAGGTCACTGATGTGCATTCATTTTACACTAAGAACTAAGCATGGTCTGAATGATGCATTTTTATGAGTAATATGAGTAATTTTTAGGAGTAAAAAAGGTACAAAGATGTCCTTTTAAGGGTACTGCCCCAGCGACAAGCTGTTGTACTCCTAAAGGTACAATTTTGACACCCTATTTTTCTGTGTGCAGTTGTCAAATAAAATGAGATTATATGAGATCTAGAGATACATGTATGCATTTAGCGAACACTTTTATCTAGAAGGACTTACAAAAGAGGAAAAAAAGAAATTCGTCAATGAGCCAATAAAAATCACAATACACTGTACAATGCCAGGTTTATTAGACAATGTTTGTTTTTAAAACAAAAATTAAAGCTCAATATCATATATAATTTCCAGCAATCAAAGAGCAGTCTGAACTGTAAAACCATTTTACATATAGCAAATTGAATTTATTATATACATTTTAAATACATCATTTCTCACCCGGACCCCCGTCCAGTTGTGTGATTTGTGTCCCGGTTCACCTCATTCCTCTTTCTTGAGGATTAAACAAGAGGACTGTCTTCCCACCCAGAATCCTGGCAGAGTTTTCTCTTTTATGGGATTTTTAAACCTGTGAATAAGTTTCACTTCTTTCTTCTGTGAATCTTCCTCGGTCTCCACGGCGTAGAAGCAGAGCAGGCCTGCGGGCTGATCCACATAGACGCCTATAGTGCAGCACTGAGGCACGTCTGTCACCTTGCCGTTGATTCCTTTATGCCAGGCGTCGTAGCAGGATCCGGCCCAGCCCAGACCCCAAGACTCCTCGTTCTCCCCGAGGCCGCAGGTCCCTTCTCCTGCCCTCCTCACCGCACCCTCGTATGCTGCCCCGATAACCACCCAGCCCGAGTACAGCACCTCCCAATAACAGCGCGCCGCCCAGATAGACTCCTTACACAGCACCTGTACCAACACACGCAGAAATCAATCAATCAATCAATCAATCAGTCAGTCAGTCAGTCAGTCAATCAACTTTATTTATATCGTGCTTTTACAATGACGATTGTTTCAAAGCAGCTTCACAGTGTTAAACAGGACAATATTGCAACAAAATTTAATTCGGCCATACAGTCGTTCTGGAGAAAACTGTGATATTATCTAGCCTAGAAATCTAGACGCACCCTAGCGGTTGCAAATCTAATCTGCCCGCGAGTGTTGTCTAGCAACTCTCAATACCCTTCTTAGCTGTATTCGCCTAACTCTTGCCGGGCCAATCACATCGTGTATAGAGTCGGTGGGTGGGGCCATAATGACGACGGCCGAGTTGCGTTTGCGTGCTTCTAGTAAACACAGAAACTGGCGAACGGCGGCGGTCTTTCGAATCAGCTTTGACCGCGACTCTGGAAGACTTGGAGTTAAGCTTTTCTCTGAGAAAAGAAGCAAGAACGGCACTGAAGTCATTCTTAAAAAGGGAAGATGTGTTCGGGGTTTTGCCGATCGGATACGGCGAATGTTTAATCTGTCAATGAGCTCTGCTTCACCTTCGTTGCTCTGGTTGGTTGTAGCGCTATCCTATTGCGTGCAGAGGGAGTTTGAAAGACGTCCGTTTATCCGCCCCTCAGATTGAGCTGTCTATGGTGAGTTTCCAGACCAAACATCTTGATGTGGGTCTGGCTTGTCAGGCTAGATGTTATCAGCTTATTTTAATTTATCATATAGCGTAAATAAGACCTAATTAGTTCATTTTATTTGTATATTTAGTTGAATAACTTAGATCATAATTTTAGTGTCTCCAACTCCAACTGAGCAAGCCAAGCCAAATGCGACAGTGGCAAGGAACTAAGGGTGCGTTCACACTTGTTATGTTTGGTTCGATTAAAACGAACCCTGGTGCGGTTGCTGGGTTAGTGCGGTTCATTTGAACATATGTGAACGCTGCCATCCGAACCCTGGTGCGCACCAAACAAGCGGACCGAGACCGCTAAAAAGACGGGTCTCGGTCCGCTTCCAAACGAACTCTGGTGCGGTTCGATTGATATATGAACGCAACACGGACCAAAGACATGTAAACGGACCAAAAACCGGACAAGATGCGACGCATAGTCAGCTGATTTGACGACGCGGAAAGTGTATCCAAAATGAGTAACTTTAACGTTAGAGGGCAAACGTAGAGCAACGAGGAAGTGCCTAATCAATATTTGGTCAGACGAGCATGTTTCAAAAATGCTAGAAAAAACACACAAAAAGCAAACCTGGTTCTTCTCATCAAAGTTCCTGTGTTGCCCATTATTAGCAGGTACAGACGACAGCGGCCGTCTCTGTTCTGCACAACGGAGGAAATCCTGCTGCTGTTTTGAATGTTTTGAACATTTCTGAGTTCTCAGCGGGTAAAAATAATGCCACATGTACACGCATAAAATGATCGCGTTTAATCCAGCACACAGCGTTGTTTTGAACATTTCATGAGCTCTTCATGAGTTCTCTGGTAAAAAATAATGCCATATGTGTTACACGCATAAACTGATCGCGTTTAATCCAGCACACAGCGTTGTTTTGAACATTTCATGAGCTCTTCATGAGTTCTCTGGTAAGAAATAATGCCAAATGTGTTACACGCATAAACTGATCGCGTTTAATCCAGCACACAGCGTTGTTTTGAATGTTTTGAACATTTCATGAGTTCTCTGGTAAAAAATAATGCCATATGTGTTACACGCATAAACTGATCGCGTTTAATCCAGCACACAGCGTTGTTTTGAACATTTCATGAGCTCTTCATGAGTTCTCTGGTAAAAAATAATACCATGTACACGCATAAAATGCCCGCGCGTGTAATCCGCACACAGCATTGTTTTGAATGTTCGGTAAACGAGCTCCTACGTCATATAAGCCGACCAATCAGGTTGTGAGCGTCTCCCTGTGCCTTTGGTTCGGTAACTTTAGGTTCGCTGTTAAAAATGCCCGTGTGAACGCTAAGCGGACCAGGACTATTATGTTTGTTAAAACTCATCAGGGCCTGATGGAGAAAAATAAACCTTGGGAGAAACCAGACTCAGACTCAGCCAGTTCTCCAGCCTATCATTATGGCCTATTTTCAAACAGTGTATGATTATTATTCTGCCAACCTTACAGGTCAGAAATCATATTAGATCAGAATATTCAAAATTTCTGGGTATCACGCAAGAGACGGGTTTATTGAGGATGGCGCGTCGATTACACAAGAGTATGAATACTTGAAAGATCGGAGTCGTCGCGCTGGAGGATGACATGCCGCAAATTCAGAGGAGACACCAATTGACAGAAATGGGTTTATTATTTTTTAAATGTTGCCTGGAAGAGACAAAGCAGTGGAGTGTGTTTGTGTGAGTTGTGGCCCACTCATGATTTTGAGAACGCTTGCAGAGTATATATTAGCAGTAGTGTACACTTTTATGGTTATTGCTCACTACACTCCAAAAAATACTGGGTTAAAAACAAGCCAAGTTGGGTTGAAAACGGACAAACCCAGCAATTGGGTTGTTTTAAGCAAATAGTTAACCCAACCGCTGGGTTAAAACTCAATTGCTGGGTCCATATTCAACCCTACTTTAACCAAGCATTTTTTAGAGCGTATATTAAGTATTAGATCAATGTTTTGGACCTTTTTAAAAGTGACCAAATTAAAATGTGACCTTCCATCGAGCCCACAGATTTGATGTTGAACTGGAGTCTTAAAGGGAACCGGTTATTAAATTCAGAATTTCAAAAAGTCCATCTGTCTGTGTGTGAGATTCACCTGAGGGCTGTGATCAAATCGCTCTGGTTTGTCCAGGTAAGGACACACCTCATCTGTCATGCGGGACACTTTAGCCCCGCCCTCTGTCAGCCACAGCAGTTTATTGGCAGTTCGTTCGTCCAATGAAATATTGAGCCAGTCTAGAATTAAAGAAACGTTACACCAGTTAAGTTCAGTCCAGTGTTGTTTTACTATCATTGATATACTTTAGTTTTAGTTCACGATAACTCTGGTTCAGACTGGAAATGAACAGGTCGTTCTTGTCCTGTGTGTGAGACTCACATTTGAGCAGCTCTTCTCTGGACGTCGGCTCTGGGATGTTCGGCTCATAAACTGGAAGCTTTTCTGAAGAGGCAGAATGTGAGATATATATTTTAGACTTCGGAATAATATATGTGATAAATATAATTTTTAGACATGCAGCTGGGTTTAGATGTATCGATGTTTAGTGTATCATACCAGCAGGAGTATTTCCGGCTTTGATTTTCCTTCCTGGAAGAAAGTAAAAAGTTGTTTAAGAGATCAATAAAGTTTGAGTTTATGCCAATAGATGAACCTTTGAAGTGGACAAACGACAGCGATTTATCGTGTCAGGTTAATGTGTTTGTCTGTTCTCAGTCTCTGTGACATTCAGCTGGCGAAGACTCATCTCTCGAAACAGCATCTGACACACGGTGTGTGTGTGTGTGTGTGTGTGTGTGTGTGTGTGTGTGTGTGTGTGTGTGTGTGTGTGTGTGTGTAGTGTATAGTAATGCTTTACCTGTCTTCTTGGTTTGAGACTTCATGATTTTTTGGCTTGAAGGCATTTTGAGGATCGAGGTTGAGTTTGTCTGGATATTGACAGTACTGTGTCAAAGGCACAGCGGCTCTTTTATAGTGGACATATAGTGGGCACATGGCCAATATAAGCGTAAGGAGGGCGTTTCCAATGTCAAACTTTGGCCAAATAAAGGCAGCATCAGAAACACAAATGCACAGACAGACACATCATCGGCGCGGGGGAACGGATCACAAACCAGGTCAAATGACACACACACACTTTACCTGGCTATCTAAAGAGGTGCTTGCCGCAAATAGAATAAATATGAATATGCTAATCAGTAGATTCCCAAACATAATCCTACAGAAACTAGTTTTACATAAAAATGAACCTTTTTGTGTATTTTATTTTATTTATGTTTATCTTATAATTTAGTATTAAATTAAGCATTTTTCAACTTTTTACACAGTCTTTTTTTTCACACATTGGGAACAGATTCACAGACACGTTAGTTTTTATCATGATGGCGACTGTCCATTGTATTCTGTCGTTTTTCTCTTTAAAACTTAACCTTCAAAGGATGGTTTCTGTATTTCTAGGTTTTCATTATTTCATTATATGGTCATCATAGGGAAGGTTGACTCTTCTGCAAGTGGACAAAAAAAGCTCATGTTTGTGCACATGCAAAAGTATCACAGAGTAAAAAAAACAAAGGTGTGTGTGTGTGTGTGTGTGTGTGTGTGTGTGTGTGTGTGTGTGTGTGTGTGTGTGTGTGTGTGTGTGTGTGTGTGTGTGTGTGTGTGTGTGTGTGTGTGCCTGTTTATGTGGTTTATGAGGACACAAATTTGTATAACTACATGGGTATTTCACTGGTATTATACTATAAATGTGGTTTATGAGGACATATCAAATGTCCTCATTACTCAAATGGCCTTAAAAACATACTAAATTATGTTTTTTTGAGAAAGTAAAAATGCAGAATGTTTCCTGTGATGGGTAGGTTTAGGGGCAGGGGCAGTGTAAGGGGATAGAAAATACGGTTTGTACAGTATAAAAACCATTACGCCTATGGAATGTCCCTGTAAACCACATAGACCAACGTGTGTGTGTGTGTGTGTGTGTGTGTGTGTGTGTGTGTGTGTGTGTGTGTGTGTGTGTGTGTGTGTGTGTGTGTGTGTGTGTGTGTGTGTGTGTGTGTGTGTGTGTGTGTGTGTACATATTTTTATATCCCAGTGGGCACACTGACTCATTGGGACTCGTGTCAAATAGAGGTCCCGATGAGGAAACAAGCGTATAAATCATACAGAAAGAGTTTTGTTTGTGTTTTTTTATGTAAAAATGCCCATAGTTTTGTGTGTGTGTGTGTGTGTGTGTGTGTGTGTGTGTGTGTGTGTGTGTGTGTGTGTGTGTGTGTGTGTGTGTGTGTGTGTGTGTGTGTGTGTGTTGGGAAGATTTAGGGGTAGGGTTAGTGTAAGGGGCGAGAATATACAGTATAAAAACCATGACGTCTATGGAGAGTCCCTTCAAAGATAGTAATCCCGACGTGTGTGTGTCTGTAGTGTTTGTGTAGCTGGCACAACTGTGTGGTACCTTTCAGAATTGACAGATTAAATTCCACAGACACATTCCCCTCACACTTTTATAAGATATATGATCCAGAGATTAGCAGGTCTAAAATACATACATGCATGACACAGAATGCATGCGCATATCTCCACTGAAACTTTAACCTGACCGCAGAGCACTTATCCTTCACAGAGGAAACCAGTCCAACATCCATGGATGATAAAAGTAAACCAGGGGTAGTAATAACTGCTAATAAAATAATGTCTGTTCAAACCCAACATTCACAATCATATTTGCAGGGCTTGATGTTACCTTTTTTGCTCACCAGTCACTGTGGCTAGCAGTTTTCCAAAGTTACTACTCTGCATTTTCACTGGCCACAATTTCGTTGTTTGGAAGTAGCCTTTTATGTGATTAAAGTTGACTATGGTGTGCTAAAATTGACTTGAGCTTTTATAACCCTTTTAAATGTAATTAACCACTGTACACACCCAAATCAAGAGTCAAGACTACATGAAATTTGATGAAGATTACCATAATTCCTCAAATAAAGACCGGGGCCTTTATTTACCTAAACTGCCGATGGGAACCGGCTTTTATTTGCAGCAGGCTTTTATTAGGGGCACGCCTGTATTTCTAATTCCATCTGTTTGAAATATAATTGCTTTATGTAAACCGTTTTCAATTTAAAGTGATCGTTCCAGTGGACAAATATCATCGATTTTTAAAAGAAACATTTGCAAAAATATCACCATACAACAACATAAAACGCATTTTTTGTAACTCCGCACGCAGCACCGCATCTGAAGATGAACGAGTTCTCGGCGAATCTAGCCGAGCGTGACGTCTCATCACACCGGCCCCAGTTCGCACAATAGGTGCTTATATTTACTGAATGAGCCTACAAAAGCAGAAATAAGCCATTTTAAATAAAGATCCAGGTTTAAGAAAATAAATAAATAAATCACGACACTAAAGTTTAGTGAAATTAGGAAATATTTACGCGATCATTAATTTAGTGCATATTTTGTTCTTATGTCACAAGTAATAATATCCAGCCAAAGTTTACTGAGTTTTACACGATTCTTTTGTGGTTTGGTTTTTGGTGAAATGTACTAAAATAAATATCATCACCTGTGGACGTTAGCCCACTTCTCTACACTTTTTCCTGTTGGTTTATAGAACAATTACTCCGAATCGCCCTCTGTCGTTTCAAAGAATAGCACAACGGCGAGTGCGGCGAGTATAAACGCCTCGTCCGTTTGGGGAGGAGCGCGCGGCGCGCAGTCAGCGGAGACAGGTGAAAGTATAAACAAGGCTTGAGACGCGGCGCTGCGTGGAGCTGAGCTTCGAGGCTTGGGTGCGTCGCATCTCTCATAGACTACAGTAGCCTGTTTAAAATGGCACATGCATCCGTTATATTCTCAATTTCATTTACAAAGCAATCCCTGTAAAGTGTTTAGGTTAATATAGAAGAGACGTGTGTCGCACTGGCATGACTCGCATCGGGGCGCTTTTCGCATTAAATTAACGCCATTTAGGAGATTATCCACTCATTTTCCCCCGGCCTTTATTTGAGACCGGCCTTTATTTGAGACCGGCCTTTATTTGTTCGTGCTGACCACGCCCCCGGCCACTATCAGAGGCCCGGTGTTTATTTGACTACAGGCTTTTATTTGAGGAAATACGGTACATGACATTATAAGATTTATGACATGACATGACATTTATCATTTAGCCCTGATATTGTGTGTAAAGCTCTTTTATGAAAACATGTAGTCTATTAAGGCATAAAAAGTAGCATTTTTTATGATACACAATTTTTGCTGTGCATAAGATATGTACTTTTTGCTGTGGATATGAGATGCAATTTTTGCTCTGCAAATGCAATTTTTGCTGGGGATATGACTACGGCATTAGGGATGTGCCAATCAGGTATTCATAACGGAGCGGAGCAAATCGAGTGTTTTCAATGAATTCAGTAATACCACTGCAATGGACACACACCGTGAATGACAGAGCGGCCGTAAATGCGTGCTCACTGTGCAGCCGTGCGCATTTTACTTTTGGTTTAGAGATAGTGACATTTCAGGGTTGGGTTGCTTGAATGGTGAGTTCATTAGCCTATTCTTAATGAAAGACACAACAGAACACTACAATGATAAACTCACTTAAATAGTCCCTTTATACATTTCACGTTGAAACCAAATCTTCCGCGATCATCTTGTCCTTCAGCTCATCTCCTGCTACTGAAGGGCTGCGACTCTCGTTCGGCTCGCACTGTATCGAGCAGACACGTTCAGTTTTTAATTGTAGTGTCTGTTCTCTAACTGAACGTAATAATTGTATTACTATAAAAATTTTAAACAATGGTGGGGCTGGTGCCATGATGGGCAAATGACGTAACTGGTGTTGTAAAATGTGAACCAACTCCAGATCACAATTTTAAAAAAACATTGTAAGTTACTTATTATAATGTTTTTTTTTATTTCCACAGTTATACAAACAGCAAATAAATTAAAGGTGATATAGAAAGTGAGCAAACTTTTAAATGATCATCATCACTGATTTCAGTGCAGTAGTGCAGGACAGTAGTGGAGTATTTTTACTTTCTACTCAAGTACATTTTCATTTCGTTTCTGAGGTAAACAGATGCCTTCTGCAGGAGCTCCTCTTCTCTCCTGAATTATCACTCGAGGTTTATTTCTGATTTAATGTCTCATTCATTTCTCTGATTGTGCTCATTCTGTGAATTTAGTAACGATTGGGTCAGTCTACAAAAATATATAAATACTCAAAACTTCACTGTGTGTGTGTGTGTGTGTGTGTGTGTGTGTGTGTGTGTGTGTGTGTGTGTGTGTGTGTGTGTGTGTGTGTGTGAGCCTGTTTATGTGGTTTATGAGGACACACATTTGTATAACTACATGGGTATTACACTGGTATTACACTATAAAGGTGGTTTATGAGGACATATCAAATGTCCTCATAATTCAAATGGCCTTAAAAACATACTAAATGATGCTTTTTGAGAAAGTAAAAATGCAGAATGTTTCCTGTGATGGTAGGTTTAGGGGCAGGGGCAGTGTAAGGGGATAGAAAATACGGTTTGTACAGTATAAAAACCAATTACGCCTATGGAGAGTCCCTGTAAACCACATAGACCAACGTGTGTGTGTGTGTGTGTGTGTGTGTGTGTGTGTGTGTGTGTGTGTGTGTGTGTGTGTGTGTGTGTGTGTGTGTGTGTGTGTGTGTGTGTGTGTGTGTGTGTGTGTGTGTGTCATTGAGCTGTCGTCACTGAAACAGAGCAGACATCTGACAACACATAAATCCTTCATGTGTGTGTGTGTGTGTAAATGTCAAAATGACAGAGCGATACAATGTCTCAAAGCCAAAATGACCTTCTCTAACGTGTGTGTGTGTGTGTGTACAGTACAGAAACAAAATGACTTCTATTATTTCTATTCCTGCAATAATTCCACAATTCTTATCTCCGTGAGGCAAAATAAATGGCAAATATATTAATGTATAGAAAATGTATACAATTGAATGTACTTTATATCCAGTGATCATGGACTTATATTGAATCAAAAGAGAATAACAATCGAATTAAACATGTATAAAATATATTAACTGGACTTTAAGGCCTTCCTGAAGAGTAGAAGAGAGAATATTGAACTCAAGGCACGAGTGACTGTTATTAATGCGTGTGTTATGAGAATCAAAAAACAGATCGCCATGTTCAGAATGTAATAGTGATGAACACTGAACACTGCACTGCCTCCTATGGTTTAAAAATAGTAAGTGCTAGCCTACTCCAGATAGCTCATGCATGAAGAAATGATGCAGAAATATTAATAGGTGTTTGATGCTGTTTTCAACATATCTGACAAAAACACGATTAATGGCTGTGATTTAATAAATGAATATATGCACTGCATGTTTTAGAGGAAAGCGGGTTTGATGTAAGTAATAAAGTAATTAAGACAGTCTTATAATTAAATTACACTTATTATTTTTAGTAGGCTATATTATTTTTCTTACATCCTTTTTTTAATATAAAGGTGAGATATTATAATACTATGTACAATGATATTTTGTTTTTATTCAGAACTCTATATGAGCAGAAACACTAGTTTGGTGTAGTTTAAACTCATTTCTGACTTTAATTCAGATGTTGTGGCATGAACTGATCCAAGCACTTGAATAAATCACCGCAGGCTGATATAAGGATGCGACGCGATGCAGTGTGTGGAGAGGTTGAAGCGATAGATCTTACACTCACTAATGTATAGCGGTGTCTCCTAAATGAGGTCAATCGCTATAGTGCATGTTCAGCGTGCTTGTCTTTAGTGTGTAATGCGATGACACCTGCTTCTGAAATCAGGTGATGACTGACAGCGTGTGTGTGTGTGTGTGTGTGTGTGTGTGTGTGTGTGTGTGTGTGTGTGTGTGTGTGTGTGTGTGTGTGTGTGTGTGTGTGTGTGTGTGTAAGTCAAGGACACAAGCATCACCTGCTGCAACAGTACAGTCAGTCACACTACTTCACATTTCAAGCTGACTAAAATTACAACATTAAAGCAGCATGAACACTTTACATTGACACTACAAGATTTTTTATGCATCTTACATATTTTATATTTAGCTTTTATTGTGTTTATTATGTTTGCTTGTTTTACACTGAGGCTGAATCTGAAATTGACCCCTATACCCTCAAATAGGGCATTATTTAAAGGGACAGCCATTTGTAGAGTGTCCGAAACCATAGTGGACATTATTGAGTGCACTCATTCTATCCCACAATCCACTGCAATAACGAGTGTAAAGCCGATGTACACTCAACGGCTGTCCGAATTCACTCGTTTTCATTCACTCCTTCAGGTGAACTGTATTAGTGGACTAATATATGGAATAATGAATGAGGGTTTATGGGGCGATTTCGGATTCAGCCTGAGAGTATGAATGCTGCAGTCAGAGGACTGGCCATCTGGAGCATAACTATTTAAGCATATATTTGTCTGTAAATAATCGTGACAAATGGTGAAAACATTAACGGATGCGCCAGGAAACACAATGCATTCAAATTCAGGGGGTGTAAACATTTGCACAGGGTGATGGGGGTAAATTGTTCTTATTACTCAAAAAATGTATTTCTTTTCGACTGAAGAAACAAACACATGAACATCTTGAACGAGATGAGGTGAGTAAATCATCAGGAAATGTTCATTTTGAAGTGATCTAATCCTTTACGTTTCCATGTTGAAAATGTGTAAAGTCTAATGGGTCCTACACAAGTTAGTTGAGGTCAAAAATGATTACCTCAATTATTTTTGAGTTAAACCAAGGAAATATTTTGACTGATTGCCTTTAATATCTCACACATAACTTATTGCTGTAACAATGCTGGGTTACACTTAAGAATACTGATCCTTCATTAATGAACAACTACACAGGAACAAATAAGTAATAATAAAAAAAGAAAATAATATATATATATATATATATATATATATATATATATATATATATATATATATATATATAGTTGGTTGAATTTAAAAAAAGTAAGTAAGGTTGCCTTTATTTTGAGTTTATTAACATTAAAAATTTAAGTAGATACAATGAAGGAAATTGGTTTAATAAATAGAAGCTCCAAATATTATTGTATATGAACCACATAATAAATGTGATAAATCATGACAATAGCACTATTTGCCATGTTTCACTGCTTCATCAGAAATAAAATGCACAATTACCCAATATGCTTCTTTAAAAATAACTTTGAATAAAGGTTGTTGATTCTCAAAAATGTTCATTGTATTAATTTAACTCCAAATTTTAAGGCAACCTGGTAACTTATTTTTAATATATTTTTTACAGTGTATTAACAAGAATCTCTGATTAACAAATGAGTTAGTAATAGTGCTCAGTCGAATCTGGTATACACTATTTGCTAATCCATAACTACTTTTTTTTCATACCTCCCAAAGGACTACTAACTACTATATACAGGTTCATAATTAACATGAATTATGCATATATAATTAATGCTAAAGTGACGATCATGATAACCCACTGATAAACTCAAGCGACTCAAGTGTTATGCATCCTTCAGAAGGAACTAATGATTTGGATCAGTATTTAAAAGTGAAAACATAACAACTAGTAATTATTACAATTATTGCAGATTTTGAGTTGTTTATAAGGTTTTGTTGTCATGATCGTCACTTTAGCATCAGTTATATATTATGCATAATTCATGTCAATTATAAAGGAGTTCCAGTCCTCTGGGAGTTACGAAATAATATTAGTTATGTGTTAGCTAATAGTGACCTCCCACATTCGACTGAGCACTATTACTAACTCATTTATTAATCAGAGTTTGTTGTTGATAGAGTGTTAATATTCACTTGTTCATTAATGATGATTGAACAGTGAATGCTGGATCTCATGCTGCAGTATCACAAGATTAAAATCTATTAATACAGCTCACTTATGATCAGTGATTAGACTTCAGATGCCACTTTATGATGATTAGATTACCATCAATAATAGCCATCCAGCCGGATCTCACGAAAATGCGTATAAATAGTACGAGTGTGCAATGTCGTGGAATGTATACACCAAAACTCATTTTGGCGTGCATATGATACGCTTGTTTTTCGTGTGCATATGATACGCACTTTATGGCGTATTATACATACGAACCCCCCACCCCACCACCCTAAACCTACCCAAGAGCGTGTCATACACACGCCATAAAGTGTGTATCATATGCACGCCAAAATGAGTTTTGGCGTATACATTCCACGACATTGCACACTCGTCCTTTTTAAACGCATCATGAACTTTCCATCATGTCATTCTTTGCTACTGCAGATAAAGTTTCATACAGTGTAAGTGTAAAACATTTTCTAAATTATATTTGCCATGCCCACCAGCAAAGACACACAAAAATATGATTTAATTTGGTTATACATTTCTGTGTGTTACTATATTTGTATGTTATAAGTGGTGTGGACCGGGTGTGTTAGAAAGTCCAGGGCTGCTTTACAAGTTATCTGCTTATTACATAATTACATAATCACTGTAATCATCCCATGCATGTAAACATGAGACTACGGCTGGCACTAAGATCCTAAGATGGATCTGTTGCAGAAGTATGATCGAGTTTGCAAGGGGAATATATATATATATATATATATATATATATATATATATATATATATATATATATATATATATATATATATATATATATATATATATATATATATGATCCATTTGTTGTCATTATATTTTCCTAGATTCCTAGATAAAATAAAATAAAGTCCAAATGGTGTGTGTGTGGGGGCTACTTATATTTCTTTGGTAATATATGATCAACTGACCATTCCTTTAATTATCTGACCCATACTAAAATATGTATTTCTCTGGAATTCAGAACGAGATATTAACTTTTCTACATGTATTGCACTATAAATATATTACATTTAGTTAAAGTGTAAAGAATAAACGTTTGACCCCGACGTGATTTGAACACGCAACCTTCTGATCTGGAGTCAGACGCGCTACCGTTGCGCCACGAGGTCTATGATGGCATTAAAATTAATTTCATTATAGTATTCTGCATTATGGTAGTTTATAAATACTGTCGAGTGTTAGGATGACGCGTCTACGGTCGGGACGCTGATTATGTTTAGGGTGATTCATCATAACTATAAGCTGACGCATTCATTATTGTGCTGCAGCGCCATCTGCTGATCTGACCCAGAAAATGTGATTATAGATGATAATTATTAAAATATTGACCAAAAAATATTTAGATATGCTCGATCTGTCATCAACTAATCTCAGAATTGCGCGGGGTTAGTTGTTACCTGGTTGTTACACACCTGGTTTAACACTTTCCACACATGCCAGCATGACCAAACTTGGTGTGCTTATGTCTACTGTAGCCTAGTTGCCATATCAACAATATTTAGCGCCAAAATAAAAAAAAAAATTTTTTTTTTGGAAGATATTACTAAACATTTATTTAACCATAGCAAAAGTGCATTTCTTACTTAAGTTTATTTTCTTCTCTGTTTTTGTATTTATTTAAAATAATATAAATCTGATATTATTTCAATCGTAATGCTGATCTAACAGCAAAAGACTCGTCAATGTTCAGAAGTCAATAGCTATTATCATGTTTTGAACTATACTGTGTATATAGCTGTGTTTTGAGTTGTGTTAGTTCTCAAACTCAATTTTATTTTATTTTTAATGATTAAAAATGCATTTTTTTTCTATTAAAAAAGTTTATAATTGTATTTTATTGACAAAATATTTTAGTTTGTCATGGATATATATATATATATATATATATATATATATATATATATATATATATATATATATATATATATATATATATATCTTTTTATTAAATAATTTAATATTTTAAACTGTCTTTTGGTCATGTTACAATGTACCCCACCGATGGGGCATGTTGTCACATTTCAGTTCCATTCTTTCAGGGTAAATGAAGAAACAAAAATATACACTGTAGTAATGAAACAAAACCACATAATTCTACTAGACATGTGGGAAATGAATGTGGGGAAAATAAATGCTCTAAACCCCAAGTGGATTTACGCACAGTGAAAAAGTCGAAAAGCGATTGGTTGTATAATTCTTATAGACTTGTTTTTTGTTTGTTTGCCAGAGAAAACGAGCCCAGTTGTTTGTGTAATACAAATATTTGGATAATTTTATTATCATTATAATGTGTGGTGGTCCTTTGTCAAGCTTTTAAGCTTTGAATGCGAAGAGTAAAGTTTTGACCCCGACGTGATTTGAACACGCAACCTTCTGATCTGGAGTCAGACGCGCTACCGTTGCGCCACGAGGTCCTGCGGTCACTGGCCGGATTTTCTGCTCACGACTGTAAACTCGTAACAATTTGTAATGTGTTTATTTTTTTTAATAAGAACTCAAATACTAATCAATGAGAGCGTACAAAGTTGGTCACATGATCCACAGGGGTCCATTTTGTGGACCTTTTTTCCTGTTTCACCACAAGTAGTATAGCATAGCTACATATTATCCAATGAAAAAAGAATTTCAATTTATTTCCGTCCAGTTAATCACCCACATAAATATGAGTCACCTGCCCTGGTAAGTAAAAGAGTATTTTCAAGAACTTTACGTTATATATCATCACATGTTTTAGAGTATATAACAAAAAACTGTGTTGCCTCATGGCAACACTGTACTATAATAAAATCGCATAAGGCCATACCTAGACACACTAGGATATAGCAGTTTTGTAAGGGAAAGAGTTAGATTAATCTAAATATATTTGCATGATTTTGTAATGCACTTATGAAAAAAGTAATTCACACTATAACTGCACATATTATGACTTTTTTGTAGCACTTATAAAATGTATACCACAACTGCCAGTTAGATGCTCAAAAGTGATTTCCAGCGAAGTAAAATGTGCATTTTGACCCTTTAATATTACTATACATGTGTGAAGGATTTTTTTTTATGCATAGTTGTGATTGGAGTCAATTGTTTTAGTAGTAATAACACAATGAAACATGCCAAATATGTGCGGACCTATTTTTTGTCCAGGCTGGCATACAAAGAAAGTATGAACAAAAACAAGAGTGGACCAATGAAATATTAATAACTGATTATGTTGGAGTAAATGCTGTAGCTGTAGTTAGCCTTTTTTGCCAAATAATTATGTCAGATACCATAAGTTTAGTGTTTTTTGTTCTTCCCTTATATTTTAAAATATATAGGCTAAATATAAAAACATTTTCCTCATATTTAAGCAAAAAACACATATCACTTTTAGCCATATACTGGAGATATACACTATATCTCTAGATTTTCTAAATAAATTCCAGAGGAGCAGTAATTTATCAATTTGCAACATAAATATTTTCATATTCATACAGCATGTTCAGAGTTTTATTTTGAAATAATAATGAACATAAAACAATTATGAAAGATTGGTAGAAAGCTCAGTTTGTTTTCATGCCAAGAGTTCAAAAGATAACATCCTTTACATTTTTTTAGGGAAAAAAAGGTCGGACATCTTTTTCAATATAAAGAAATTCTCCATTTGTGATGTGGTGGCGATGTTTATTAGAGGTTGAGTTCAAATCAAATACTGCCGAACTGACCATGCTACTTCTGATAATGACTACTTCATAAATTGTATGAAAGTTATGGAAATATTTGGTTCAGCTCACTCAAATCAAATGGAAATGGAGGAGCCCTGTGGTCAGTAATGGAGCTTGGATGTCATCTAGTGAAAAAGTTTGAGACTGCACCCAAACAAAATCTCACTGACCGCTCTTTTTTCTTCAGATATCAACCTAAAATTTGGAAAACAACTTTATTCTTGTAGTTTTAGAGTAAAATATGTTGTGTAAAATATATTTTTACATGTTACATTTTGTACATTTTCATAAGTGTTCTATGACATTTTTATTTTCCACTTTTATAATTGAATCCACTTCTGCAATAATCTGGCAAACGACTTCTTTAAAACAAGACCAACCATATTTTTCAAAGCATTCTTGAATTACAACCATTTAAGTTTGGATAGTGCATTTTCATGTCTATGATAAAGGGACAGTTAAGATTAATAAAATTAGAATAAAGAGTGAATATATGTAATTGTTTTCTATGCTGGACATATTTTAGCCACCACTGTACACTCTAAAAAATGCTGGGTTAAAAACCACCCAAGTTGGGTTGAAAATGGACAAACTCAGCGATTGGGTTGTTTTAGCCCAGAGGTTGTGTGAAATGTTTGCTTAAAACAACCCGATTGTCCATTTAGAGTGTATGGCATGCAATGACTTAACAACTGATCTTCAAAACATGCAGCAACATCAAGACACTTTTATGAGGATTTGGGGCTTCCCAAAGTGCCGTTGATGTAACTCATGTTCACATTATTGCTCCAGACTTTAAATTGAGGAGACGTGTGTTTGTATACTGTCAGAAAAAAAGGTACAGTTCTGTCACTGGGGCGGTACCCTAAGGTACAAAAGTGAAAAGGTACATCTTTGTACCTTACTCACCACTAAATGGTACATATTAGTACCTTAAAAGGTACATATCAGTACTTTAAGAGTGCAATTTAGTACCTTAAAGGTACATAGCAGAACCTTATCTGTTTTGTACCTTAGGGTACCGCCCCAGTGACAGAAATGTACCCTTTTTTCTGACAGTGTATACTGTATATATATATATATATATATATATATAAGGATTCCACAGCACCAATACTATTTTGTGATAATTTAGCACATTTTGCATTATAATCTTTTTAATTAAAAATTAAAAAGCAATTTTTAAAAACTCCATTTAAATATTAAAGTCCGACTCCTAATTAAATGATTTGATTATAATTACATTACATGATTGGTGTCATGCTGCTGTGACTTCACCTTTGCAGCCTCACTATGATTCAGTGGCTGATGGCGGCCATTTTGTGTTGCCATTACTGTAGTCCTTAATTTGCAACACAGTCAGTCAGCAACTCAGCACTTAAGAACAGGTGTTCCCTGCTGTTTTTCATGTCCATGGGTTTAAAAAAAACCTGAAGAACTCATATTATACCCCTCAAATGCGGGGATTTTTACCGGGGATAATTGATCACACTGTAAAATATATATAAAAAGATTTATATCATGACCAACAATTTTGCCACTAAAGTTTTTTTTTTTTTTTTTTTTTTTTTTTTTTTTTTTTTACATTTTTGTGACCTTTTAACATAATATCAGTGAAGAGCAGGAAGAATGTATTAAAGTAAAAACAAGGTAAAACACAGAATGATTGTAATATAATGCATAAAATGCTGCTGATGAATCTAAAAGAAAATATTCAAAACATGTTTAAAATATAACTTCAACTATGAAAATATTTATTGAATACAATACATAATTTGTGGTGGAAATGAGGGTTAAAAATGTTTATATTATGATTCTAAAATATTTTATACACACAATCTTGTTTTTGATAAACTCTGACTTTCTAAAACATTTTTAAAAAATATTGTTGTGGATAATGGTTAAAATAAATGATATAAACAATATACAGAGTCGGTCAAATAATGGTGTACAGTAAACTCCACCTGACTGGCCCAACGTATGAATCCAACAATGGACTTCTGTGTGTATGTCTTTTTCTGGCGCTTCGTGAAAAATCATTTTAATCTATTAAAATGTGAAGATCTAATTCTAAATCTGACTCCATTAATAATTTAATCTGATCTGATCGAAGGATTAGTTGTGATTTAATTCAGATCGTTGATTTCCTTAGTGATTCTCAAATCTTCGTTCATCAAGGGACCGCTATCGCTCCGAGACTGAATGCTCGTGAAATGAATTACATACACAAACCGACTGGTTCTGATATTAGTCAGAGGATTGCGGCATGAATATTTTACCTTTAAGTGGTTGCACCTGCTCACTCAGCAAAAAGCGTTATTTTAATAATAGTCATGCAAGCTGCAACATGCTAATACAGGGCTAGACAGAAATCGTATTATCTCATAATGCTGTGGCCCATGCTCCAGTCATTGAGTCCTCAGTTTGATCTATCCTGGAAACAAATCTGTGGAAATAAAGGCCTCCGCATTGATCCATACTAGAAGAACCAATCAAAGTTATTTAAGCCAGGCAAAACATCAAAATAAAGGAATTAAAAGAAAATAATACTGATCAGCATACAATATAACCCAATTACAAATGAACATAAAATAGTTTCAAAGAGTCATCATTTACCTGGCAATAGAGACACACAAAAGCCCCTTTCACACTGCGATTCCGGCAAATACACGGATAATGCGACCCAGCATTTGTTCCCGAGCCGCTAGATTTGGCCCATTCACACTGCCAGCGAAATACCGTAATATGTACCGTAATATCGTAACGGTCCCGGAACAAGTTGACACGTGACATCCTGATGTGACGTATAACGGCGAGCGATCTCAGCTTCAGCGCGGATAGTAAGGAGCTCCGTGGTCTCGACTTGTGTCCAGTTTGCACTCATTTCTGCTCGTTTAATTTTAGTTTATATTGTATACGAACACTCTCAGCGTTTAAAACACCGACGAGCTCTTCTGGCACTGCAGGGTTGTGTTATTGAAAAAACAAGCTCTAGGAGTCGCACGATAACTAGCTACGTACACGTTGCGGCATTAGTTTCAGCTTTTGTTCACACAGCGCTCGTCCCGGGTCGAAAACCGCAATGTTACTAGGTCCCCGACCCGGGTTCAATTCGGTAATCAATGTCGGGACGTGGCTGCTTTCACACAGAAGGCGACCCGGCAATGCTCCGGGAATATTGCGGGTCCGACGTGCAGTGGGAAAGGGGCTTAAGAGTGATGTAAGTTCTGAATACAGATGCTTCCTTGAGTGGTTTGCCAATTCCCCTTAAATACTCAACTAGAACAAAGAAAAATAAACATTTAGCGCCCAAATATTTATGCAGCTTTTGGTTTTTTTCCCGTGCCCAAATGGTCACACCTATCCTTGGGGCCGGAGAGCAAATGTCTTTATGAGCATCTCCCCACACCGGAGGAACAATCCCAGTTGTCTTTCTTCTGATGTGAGAATGAAACCTGTTTACCAATCACACTAAAAGTATTTCTATTGTCCATACAGAAACCGCTTGTGGCAGTATCTGCGAGATTGGCATGTTTGTGTGGCCCTGAGACAGAGGGCGAGAGGGTCAGAATAGGATTGGGCCAGGTGGAGTCTTGTTTTCTCTTGTACTCAGAGGAGTGAAGTTTTATTGACTTATTGCAGCTTTTATCTCTTGAGTTTGTTCTCAGGTGAAATCCATTCTTACAGTAATATTTCTATTTCTTTCAAAATGAAGGACATTTTAATGAATGCTTCCTAATTGCATGTTGGTTATTCATGTGAATAAGCATAATAATCATAGGCCACGTATTGCAACTAAATATGACTATTGCTCATATCCACATGGTGTGTACAGCCCGACTGAACAACAGTGATGTCATTATACGCATGAGACACATACTTTAGATTGTCTCTCTTCTCCAGCCCTGCAGTCCCAGGTCAACGTGTACTGATCCTTCTGTCCACACCAGATATGGGATGAGAACTCTATTAATAAAATCATCATGAGGTTGGGAATATGAGTTGAGTTTCAAACTCACAGGGGATTAATGAACAGCAATAAGCGAAATAGTTAAAGATCAGCTCATAAGAATCTGAAGCACGTATCTTCATCCCTAAAGCCAAGGTTCCCATGTCGTCCGACTCCAGTGGTGTTCTGTCTGAACAATGGAAGATGGAGAATTGTCTGGAAATCAAAATATACACAGATCATGCATAATATTATGATCACCTTCCTAATATGCCCAAAGCATCACACTGCACTATCTATCAAAAGTGCTCCAAGGAAGGAACAGTGGAGAACCGGCAACAGGGCCATGGGCGGCCAGGGCTCATTGATGCACGTGGGGAGCGAAGACTGGCCCGTGTGGTCTGAATGTTGGGTATGGGACTGCATAGCCGCAGACCAGTCAGGGTGCCCATGCTGACCCGTGACAGTTGACCAAAACTGTGAGCATCAGAACTGGAGCATGGAGCAATGGAAGAAGGTGGCCTGGTCTGATGAATCATATTTTCTTTTACATCACTTGTATGGAACACATGGCCCCAGGATGCACTATTGGAAGAAGGCGAGCCGGCGGAGGCAGTGTGATGCTTTGGGCAATGTTCTGCTGGGAAACCTTGGGTCCTCCATCCATGTGGATGTTACTTTGACACGCTCCACCTACCTAAGCATTGCTGAGACCATGTTCAGCCTTGGAAATGATATTCTGGTGTCTGTGGCTCTTCCAGCAGGATAATGCTCCTGACACAAAGCACAAATGCTTCAGGAATGGTTTGAGGAGCACAACGACGAGTTTGAGACGTTGACTTGGCCTCCAGATTCCCCAGATCTCAATCCAATCGAGCATCTGTGGGATGAGCTGAACAAACAAGTCTGATCCATGGAGGCCCCACCTCACAACTTACAGGACTTACAAGACACAGCACACCAAAAATGTGTTATGCATAAATCACAAAGTCCTTTCATGGGATAGATATTTTCTGTGTATGCATTATTGTTCATTACTGACAGGCAGTATAATAGCCCTTATCCTGTGTTTTAGGTTAATGTTAGTATATATTTTTAAGAAGATAATATTGATGATTGTGACAGCAGTGCCTCAGAAAAGAAGATCGAAAAAAGAAAGGAAGAAGTTGAAGATCAAGGAGGATAGAAACAGTGAGGGCAGAGGTGAAGAACATAAGTCATAAATTGTTGTGGAAGTGAAGCATTTTGGTACATTATCCTAAAAGTGTCAGCTACACTGAAAAAGAAGAGTCTTATCGATTTTTCACTAATCATTGATTTGGAAGATTTTCATTAATGTTTTTTTTAAAACTCTTATGTCAAGACACGGTTCCACTAGTATTTTCCAGTTGCGTCAAAATTTGAGTCAGGTTTTGATATTTCCACATGTGAGTACCAAATGAAACACAGTAGCACACGATGAAAGGAGATAATAACGCTTTTTTACTGTTTCGCTGCCAGCTTTTTTTTTCTTATTTCTTTAAAGGTCCCGTTCTTCGCGATCCCATCTTTCAAACTTTAGTTAGTGTGTAATGTTGCTGTTAGAGCATAAATAATACCTGTAAAATTATAAAGCTCAAAGTTCAATACCAAGTGAGATATTTTATTTAACAGAAGTTCCCTTTCAAAGCCTACAGCAAACGGCCGGTTTGGACTACACCGCTGCACTTCCTGCTGTAATGACGTCACTAGAGCCATTTGTTGACTAACCCTCCGCCCACAAGAACACGCAAAATAGGGGGCGTGGTCTCGTTGCTCTCCCACGTGGAGAAGAGCTGCATTCAGCTTGCATCTCCCCATTATGGTAAGAGGCGGGACCTTTCCGGGCAAAGTGCGCTAAGCTGCTGTCCAATCACAACACGGGAAGCGCTGGCCCAATCAGAACTCGTTACGTGTTTCTGAAGGAGGGACTTAATAGAACAAGGAAATCATCAGGCCGTTTTTAGGACAGGAAACAGCGCTGTACAGATAAGTAAATTGTGTGAAAAATACTGTGTTTTTTTTACACCCGAAACATGAACTCATGTTATATTGCACACTGTCAACATAATCAAGGCTTCAAAAACACACGAAAAATGGGACCTTTAAGTTGCCAGCCACTGCCAGCATTTTTGATAATTTTTACAAAACTTTATAGCCCCCCATAATATTTTGTTGTATGAATATTTGAACATGAAATGTATTAAAAGAAAGAACAGAGCCCGTTTTATTTTAGCGTCATGTATTCTTTTTACAACAGCGTTTGAATGTGTGTAATTTTAATAAAAAGGAGAAAGAGGATCTATTATAATATTATCGCCCCATAATCTGCACGTTTCCTCCTTTAGCATAGTTTGCACCCTCAGCCAGTTGTACACTGTCCGCCATTTTCTCTGCGCTCCAGCAGTCAACAATGCCTTGTAAGCAATGCAGGTGCATTGCCTGAAAGAGGAACAATTCACACAGGTTTTATTAAAAAGTTAAAGCTCAAGGATAAATCAGTACCAACTCTTCGTGATCCAGCTTATAGTGTCTGCAGCGACACTGGTCACGGCAGTAATGTAAGGGCAAGCACAAACTTTATTACAGTTCATCAGGGCTGTTTTATGGATATACATTTTACCAGTTACCCTGAAAAGGCATACGGTCTGTATATATTTGTTTACTGTTAATTGTAAGGAGTGTTTTTGTGTAATTTGCTGTGTATGTTGATGATAATGCAAGGGAGAGAGAGTTTCTGGATAAGGTTTTAATGCACACTTTAATGTTTTATTCAGCTTTTATTGATCTTTTGTGTGAAGTACCATAAACTTCATAAAACTCATCAGTTAAGTTTTGGCCGCTTAAACAGGCTTGTACTAATAGTGGATAAAAGCAAGATGATAACAATTTATAAACTATACCTGTTCTTTCTCCATGCATCAGATATTCTAGTACTGACCGTTTCTGACATTTTTAGAGCGTGAGATTGTTCGGTTTTGTTGTTGGGGCATGATAGAGATTGTAGTGGCTTTGAGCATGAGCTCTTGAAGCTCCGCCCTCTTCTTGAAAGAGAATTTGTATTTAAAGGGAAACACACAAAAAACCGCACCTACAAAAAGGGGCAATTTTAATTCGCTATAAAAAATATCTGTAGGTTTTTTTGACACACACTGTGGGGACATCAGAGACTCATTTTACACCTTGTAAATGGGGCATCCAATGTCCCCGTTAAATGTCCTAATTGAACTAAGGCCTAATCTTGGCTTAATCTAAGAACTTTTTACTACATTTCAGATTGTGAAAATGCATTTGAATGTGTGTGAAGTTTCAGACAATATTCTAAAAATATAAGGTCAACAGACAGATGTAGAAAACAAATCTTGGGAAAAAAATTTAGCCTGTAAAATTTAAAATAAATTTTTTCTAGCTGTGATTTCATAATTAGTACCATAGAGCAGTGGTCGGCAACTGGCGGCCCGCGGGCCAAAAGTGGCCGGCCAGCGATAATATCTGACCCGCGGCGCTGCCGCATCTGGCGGATTGTTTTGATAGCGGCTGGTTCTGAAATATATCTGTTAGTGTAACGGAGTCGAGCTAATGAGAACTGTGCAGGTAAACTCCCGTTATTTCAAGAGACGATCACTTCGTCTAGTGGCCAGTGGAAAATTACACAGCATTTAGCCTCATCGTCAGAGCGTCAGACTACCGTGCAGAAAAAAACAGAGTTCAAGCCTCGCTCAGAGCGGGCAGTGCGAATTTATATCAACATTCAATCAGTTTTGTCTAGTGATTTTGCCTTCAAAAAATACAGCAACGTTTTAGCAGCAATGTTTTATTTTGGGTTAAATTCAGAGCTTTCAATTTGAAAAGTTCTGAAAGACATTCAAGAGTCTGTGGAATAGATCGCTTGACACGCCTCTAAAAGTGTCATGTCTGGTATGATGACAAAACGAACAGTGAAATATTGAAACGTTTGATTATATCGCGGGGCGTCAGCACCAAAATGTGAACAATAACAACTCAAATTCAGCTTCCTTTTTATCAAAACATATTGACAACAACCAGCAAAAAAGGTGCCATGCTTTGTCTCGTGGTGCCGTCTGATTCTTTGTGACAACTTTGTTGCAGATTAGACACACCAGCTTTGCATTCACAAAACCAGGTAGGATGCATGCAGTCTTCCCATTCTTGTTTGTATGCCCTGTTTTCGCTGTTAACTTTCCTCTTTAGACTCTTGATAGTGCTATCTTCAATGTTAATGTAATCGTTTAGCCTACCTCCAAAACGCAAACGATTGCAAAAAAATGCAGTTTACTACGTGAGGATGCCAAGGAATAATTCTGAGCGTAAAAGTATGTTACGTGACGTCAAATAAGTATTACAATAGGTTCCATGTGTAACAAGCAAATTAAAATAAATTTATAATTCAATGGAAAGTGGAAATAATAAAACATCGTTCGTTAAGAGCAATCAAACATGCCAATAATGGGTCAAATCCTCTTTTATGTTTTGAGTTATTTTTATTTATTTATTAAATTATCCCTTGACTATATTCTGGCCCGCCATCTAGTGGCAAATTTTTTTTTTTTTGGCCGTGGCCAAATATACTTGACAACCCCTGCCATAAAGGGTTACAGACAGAATAAACAAACAACAAATGAAAAGTAAAGCGACAGCCCCTAACAGACGGCTGCCACATATAAACATAATTAAACACAACATAAATGTCCCAAGTCGTCGCCTCCCCTTTTATACTCCCGGAGCTCCTCCGTTTGACTTGAGACCGGTGTGACTCGCTCCATTCTCACGGCTCTTGGCCCCACCCTGCTTGCCGGTACTTTTTACAATATATTATATGAATATTATTTTGAAATAATACTTTATACATCACAAAAAAATCACCACAGAAAATGCAAAAAATGCAGATTCAATTAAAGTCTGATGGATTGAAATGGAGAAATGTTGTGGTGTGCTTGTGAAAAGTGGTGTTGAAAGATGGTATTCTCTTTAGCTGGTGTAAAACTCTCTGTAAAATAACAACACCTTAACACGTCTGTCATTAAACACTCGTGCCCAGTCCCTCATCTCTGTATTTCTCCCTCTCCATCCCTCCAAACTTTGTTCCTGGTCTTGGAGAATCCAAATGGGGTTTCAAGTGTCAGTCCTTCTCCCTTTTCTCCCCCTGGTTTCTCCCTCCTTCCCACTCTCTCCTTCCTTGGTGGGTAATTTGAGTTCCCTGAACGCTTTGAATAACAGAGGGACTGTGAAATAAAAAGCAAAAAAAAGTGACACTAGCTGTCAGTCGAAGGAAGACAAGCAAGACGCAGCCTCAACCATGCCTGAGCCCACAGAAGGTATCTCTGCTTTCCCTTCATTCTTAATCAGTCTCTTTTTTGGGCTTTTTAGTATTTATGCAACTTCTGCTGCTTATTTAGTAGTAGTATTAGTAACTAGTACGTTTAGTAGAACCAGCATTGCTGGTGTTGTTAACAGAAATACTTTACAAAACTTTGGCACAATTGTGCCAATCAGCACAGCAATATTTACTGTCAAGTTTTGCATGTATTTTGTGGTTATATTATTGTTTCTTTATCAGATGATATTGTCAGATCAGATATATGAGTCAAACTTTAATTTTGTTTTCAACAAAACAGATTTTTGCTGTTTTCGAACTGTTAGATTGATCAATTAAATCTTTTTTCTTTGATGTAGACAGATATATTGTAATATGGCATGTATTGTGCCGTTTTATTTTCCTCCTTGTCATTGCTTCTAATATTTATTCCACAATAATTCCATGCACCTTTAGTTTGAAAGCTTTAAATGTCTCAATCATGTGCTTGGAGCACCTCAAATTAATAGTATAAGCAAAGAAAGATGATGAAAACTGTAGGGGGAGGAGGAAAGGTCGTTCATGAATGAAGAAGGGTTCAGTGTGAAGAGAAAGAGTGGAGCAGATGTGTCAGGGCAGAGAGATAAAGTTGCACCGATGGTAAAATTAAAACCTTCCAGACCAGAGCTGGCATATGAAAGCTGGAACACACACACACACACACTTTACAGAGAATATTGGAGTTACATTTTACAAGAAAATATTATTTAAATCTTTCGACTTATTTTATTTTCAGTTTTATGGATGAAGTGTCACTATATCACAATATTATTGGTATTATTATTAGACCTATGCATGACGTCATAACTTTAATCTGCTTGGCATGCATTCATTAAATTGATGGATGGATGGATGGATGGATGGATTGACGATAGATAGTTAGATAGATAGATAGATAGATAGATAGATAGATAGATAGATAGATAGATAGATAGATAGACGGGCAGATAGACGGACAGATAGACGGACAGATAGACGGGCAGATAGACGGACAGATAGACGGGCAGATAGACAGACAGATAGATGGACAGATAGATGGACAGATAGACAGATATATGTCTGTAGTCTATATCCATCAACAGTTCATAAACCTGAGGCGGAGCACGTAAATCCATATGCTCTGTCAGACGTATACAGTTATCTAATCTCTTCCTCATGTCATAGTAGTTTATCTTTTTAAACTATCCTGCTAGCGATCCTGTAAGACGAGTAACCGCCTGATAGTGTGAACGGCACTGAGAAGAACGTATCCGCTGCTCATCTCCAGATCTTAGCACAATTCCACACTGACCAACGGCTTACCAATGTCCCATACCACGAGCCTGATAATGTCTTCATCTACTTTAAAAAGTTCATTTACACTCGGAAAATATTTAGACTTAACATTCTGATTTATACAGTTTAAAATATACAAACTTAATTCACTTGTGATGCATATCGGTCAGTCATACATAAATTAATGCACTCAACAACAGCAAGAAGGTGGCATATATTATTGTTAGCTATTTGCTTTGATTTCATTGAAATGCATTTATTCAGATTGCTTAGAATCAGTTCATTGTGGAACTTAAATATATACGGCTAGCTGTGAGACTAGATATCAAAACAAACTGGATTTATTGATGATAAATAGTGTACTAGTGTATTTAAAACACATCCAGTTGATCAGCAATATTCCAGAAACCTGACCCGTTTCATTCATGCATGACTTGTTAAATCGGTGTAATCCAAAAGAACGGAAATTAAACGAGAAATGAGAAAAAGGCAACACCTAATTTAAGACGAGAGGAATCCGAAACCTCGAGCCACATCGGTGGAGACACGATTTGATTTGGAGCTATAGCCTAGTGTATAAGTCCCCGCTGGGATCCAATTAACAGTTCGGATATTAATAAAAGAGTGACCCTCAAGACCTTTCCCAAAGCCACATGACAGACCGTGTATCATATGACACAAAACCTAAACAGAATTAGATGAACGTTTTCAGTATCTAGAATTGTTGGCCTTTTTGACACTCCAGAGTAAGATATAAATATCCCACGATGACCTCTGCCTTTTCTATTTTCATCTCATCATCCGGTCTGTAAATCACACTTTATTTAATCATCAATTGTGCAACAAACGAGGCAAAAAGATGATTTTAATATAATGCGATTTGAACAATAGAATACCACGGCGTCCCCCGGACCCTTTCACTCCCGTTTCTCCGCAACCTCGCCCCACCTTTTCAATGAACGCCTCTCCGCTCAGGCCGTAAATCCGTTCAGCAGCCTGTCAGAAGTGTTGATTTACACACCGGCGCGCACTTTTAAGGGTTCTTCCAGATGCTGTTGTCCGATATGGTAATGCCACAGAACCCCAGGGGAGAGACGAGCTCTAAAAATACCATCATGCTGATAATCGCCACTTCAGTTTCGCTTCAGTTTTATAGTGTGAAAGAACACACTGAGAGCCGATTTAACAGCGTTTGCCATCATCAAATGCAACGGTATTGCTGAGTCTTCTATTTAAAGCTGGCATGAACAGCTTCTCTTAAAACAGTCGCATGAGATGAAGACCTAATTTATAGCTCATTTGTTTTAAATGGAGCCAACTTAAGATCTTATGTCATGTTCACTCACTCCCCTCACTGCTCATGGAATAAATGAATCATGGCTCTCACTGGAAAGGCAATGTTTGCTTTTGTGCCTCGCTGTATTCAACAGTTTAGGGTGGATTAGAAAGAAGTCTCTTCATGCTCTCACAGAGGCTGCATTTATTTGTTCAAAGATACAGTGATCTTGTGAAATATTGAAACTGTTTTCTGTGCAAATATTTTAATGTAATTTATTCCTGTGATGTCAAAGCTGAATTTATCATCATTACTCCAGTCTTCAGTGTCACATGATCCTTCACTAATCATTCTAATATGATGATTTTCTGATTACTGTCAATGTGCTGTTTCATATTTTTGTGGAAACATTTTTTGATTAATAGAAAGTTTAGAAGAACGGCATTTATTTGACATAGAAACCTTTTGTAATATTATAAATGTCTTACTGTCACTGTTAATCAATTTAATGCATCCTTGCTGAATAAAATATCTTTCTGTAACCCGAAGACGAATGCCATAACAATCAAAACACAAACCCCTAAATCCAGTGCAGATGTAAAATAATACCTAATATATTATTAAAATATAATCTAAAGTGGTTTAGAAGTCTGAGAGCACTAGTAAAAATGCTAATATTTTGCATTCTAGTTTAATACCAAACACTGACATTACACACACACATTTTCGCTGGTGTAAAACTGACAATGCCATTTTAGGTTGCTAATTTTAAAGTGTTCATAACACTCAGAGTTTCTCATGTTAATCTTGAGTATTGATAGAGTTGTTATTCATATCCCCAAGAGCCTTTAGTTTGATCATATTTAAAAAAAAAAATAGATACGCAGATTCTTTTACGAAAAACAGCTGAGCTCATGCACTGTAAAAAAATTTGGTTGTTTTTTGTTGGTTTAACTTTAAAAAGTAAGTAACCTGATTGCCTTAAAATTTTGAGTTTATTAAAATTAAAAATTTGAGTTGATACAATGAAGGAAATTTGTTTAATAAATAGAAACTCAAAATATTATTGTATCTGAACCACATAAAAAATTTGATAAATCATGAAAATAGCACTATTTGGCATGTTTCACTGCGTCATCAGAAATAAAACACACACAATTATATGCTTACACAATCTTTTAATAATATTTTAATAAAGGTTGTCGAATCTCAAAAAATGTTCATTGTATTAACTCAAAATTTAAATTTTAATGAACTCAAAATTTTAAGGGAACCAGGTAACTTTTTTTCGAAATAATTTTTTACAGTGTGGAGGCGTGCAGTGGGAGGAGCTAAACAGTCACACACACACACACACACACATACACACATACACACACACAAAATAAATTATGATATTATCCCTGGATAATAGGGGTGTAACGATTCGTTTACATAACAATGATTCGATTCGACTGAAACAAATCAGTCACACTGTTTAAAATTTTTGGCTAAAAAGTTACTGAATCGATTTCAAGTCACTGAATCGTTTCGGATCGTATCGTTCTAAATAAACCAATATTGTCCTTACATCGTATCGACAACCTCAAATCGTGATACGAATCGAATCGTTGTTAAAACTAATCGTTACACCTGATCGTTACAATTAACTCTTTAGCAGAGTAAATAAGTCAGAATGCATGAAGGAGCATTAGAACCCACCACCCCACCACCACCACCACCAAGATATAAATCAACAAAATGCAAATCAAATCTTGACGTTAGCTAGAAACCTTAGAACAGTTTGCATTTGCCAACAATGTAAAACTGAGATACTGTATCTTTTCAGTTATTTATTATGACCCTGCAGCTGCCAGAACATTATATTACCAACGACAGCTCAGAAGTCCTTTAGCATAAAGATGCACCTCATAAGCATTTTATATCATGCCAGGTCTACTGAACAGAAACTTGTAATTGACAGCTGTGAAAATAATAAAATGCATATAATAGTCCAAGGTTATGCTAGCAAAATCAATATGATGATAAACTTTATAAGAAAAAGGAATATATAAATTCTGATTTTAATGAACCCAGCTAACAAAAATATGTAACATGAACACTTTGCTAACGTTTCCATTAAGTTATGGAAACATTATTTCTGGATATCGCTGTTCTCTGTATTCTATTTGAAATTTATGGTACATGGAGACATTGGCATATTTAATTTGATCATTTTGCAAGCATTATGGGAATGTTCTCGAAATGTTCACTGTGACATTTAAAAAAAAAAACGTTAGATTAACTTTTAGGAAAATAACATTTCATTAAAGCTACACTGTGTGATATTTTCCCCCATCTAGCGGTGTAAAGGTATATGACCATCCAGTGAATAATAGTTTCTGTTCCTCTCAATTCTGATTTCGTTTTAACTCCTACGGTGGCTGATTCAGTCCAAGATTAACACGGCAATCCCCCTCTTCACATTCGACACGGTGCCATCGAGTGTTAAAACGCGAAAGGGGAATCTTGAATTTGCGGGTATGTCCCTCTTTGGCTACTGTACTTTCAAGATGGAGGGGCAACATGGCGACCGGCATTCGAACCCCTCACCCGTATGTATTTTCAATGGCATATTATAAACTTACGAGAATACTTTATTACTTGAAAGAAGTAAATAGACATTAATGAGCACATATATTTTTGAAAGAACGAAGTGTTTTTAGTGAAGAATAAACTAAAAAAGTTACACAGTGTAGCTTTAATGATGTATAAATCATGTTGTTGTGCTATTTTTAAAGACCAGGTGACTTTTGAAGAAACGTTCTATTAACGTTACTGGAAGAACGTTTGTTCATAACTTTGAGAGAACCTTGCCAGAAACTTCTGAGAACCTTCCCTGTTCGCTGGGAATCTGTTACGTGATAGAAGATAATCATAGCGAGGACACTATCCTCAGAAACCATGATCAAAACAATGCAAGGTAAATGGAAATAGATATATAATTGCATATACATGAATTTGAAAAGTCCTGAAGCAGAACCAGCTGTGAAGCAGCACACTTGCAGTGGAGTGACCCCGGATCAAGTGATTGCTCCAGGCCACAATGCTGACAGATTGCGTCTCAGACCTGGAAACTGAGCTTTAGCCACAACGCCACATCTGTCGTCTCCGTGCACAAATATAGACACCAGCCTCGGCACCATTTTAATACGCGCCGCATTATTTGCCACCCAGATTTGCTGATTTGGTAACATGTGACCAGATGCTTTTATTTATATTAACATAACCTGAATATCATCTCAATTGCCCGACTGATAGATGGAGGTTTAGCAGCTCTGGGAGCAGCCATTTGTGTGCGTGTGTGTGGAATTGTGTTAAGACAGGAGCTTACTGTCCTAATGTGCTAAATCCAGCATGTGTTGAGTATCACCTCAGACACACACAAACACACACACACACACACACACACACACACACATACACACACATTCATCTGGGGTCAACAAGTTCCTAACTGGTGAGGTGTTTATACTTCAAATATGGTTAAAAAACTAGATATAAAGTGCTTCTCTATGGAGTTTTTTATTATTTGTAGTGGCTAATGGACCAAAAAAATATTACTGAAGTATATGTAAAATCAGTGCATGAATGAATTATGGCAAATACTGATAATTATTATATGACATTATCATTTATAAAGGTGAAATGTGCCATTTGTGTGGCTTAAATTGGCGTGCAGCGTGTCTTGGTTTACAGTAATAAGATTTAGAGCAGGATTAAGATCGGATCATTTTATCGCATCTTTGAGTTTCAACTTAATGAAGTCATTTTGATCAATGTTATATTTTCTATAGCCAATTTTCCTGAGTATGTGCACATTTGTGACCTTTGATCATATTCTAAATTAATAAATCGCAGCCATTGATAAATTAAAAAGTCCTGAGTCTGTCGTTCATTTGTCAGGTGACGGAAATGAATGAATGGCGTATTTTGACTTTTATTTAAATCTGTTCAAATAACAAATGATCGGTTATCAAGCATTATCAATGTTAAACTCAATAAAGCAGCATACATTTAAATCCATAAAAAACAAAAAGTGCTTATGAATACCAAAATATATAAAAGCAAATTACCGCTATAACATCAATTAATGCAAAATTCACTTTTATAAGGTTTGAACACTGATGTGTGTCCA
Organism: Pseudorasbora parva; assembly: GCF_024679245.1. Taxonomy (NCBI): domain Eukaryota; kingdom Metazoa; phylum Chordata; class Actinopteri; order Cypriniformes; family Gobionidae; genus Pseudorasbora; species Pseudorasbora parva. Next base: position 3,341,328 of record NC_090195.1, read on the forward strand.
CAGTGTGTGAGAAAAACAAGTGTAGCCTATAAAAGTCCACTAACAATTTTTTTATAATTCATATCTCTGAAGAGTCTTTTGTTTTATCATATATCAAAAATAGATACGTCGATACGCAGATTCTTTTACGAAAACAGCAGAGCTTTAGGAGGCGTGCAGTAAGCAGAAATAGTCGCTCACACACACACGCACACACACACACACACAAATTGTGAGGTATTTTGGAAAAAAATGTGGAGTATTTTTAGCTAAAACTTAACACACACTGGGACATCAGAGACTTATTTTTTTGTAGGAAAAAGGGGCATAATAGGACCGCTTTAAACTTAAGGCTGAGTTATCAAATATATATAGCAAATAATTTAGATAGTTTTAAATAAATAAAACATTTCACTTGTCTTTATTTTAAGAATTAAAATAAAATGTACAAAGCATTTTATTTGGAGCAACTTTAACAAATCTACACTGTAAAAAATTAAAATGCAAAATATACTGGTAATTTTGTGCCAGTACATTATTCAGTAATTTTACGGAAATTTCCGTTAACCCTTAAAACACAAACTAATGCAATGTGTAATTCAAAATACAGGCAAAACACCTGTAAAAAAACAATACGGAAAATTCCTTCATATTTATACAGTACATTGTGGCCTATTTTTACAGTATGTGACTGTTTTCTCTGGAAATCTGCAATTATTGTTGTAGAAATCACACTTTAACTTGAATACTGCTTGCTTGGTTATTACTTGAATTTATCGGTTCTGGAACAAAATTAGCTTCTGAGTGCGCTTGGTTATTTTCTACATTTAAATGAATGTGTTACAGTAGAGGTTTGTGAGAGCTACAACTTTACTGTTGTAACTTGTACAGTATGTGTGATATGAAATGTGATATGGTGCTTTAAAAAATAGGCCGGGGAAGACAAATGACATCATGGGTTGGGGTTTATATTTTATAGAGACCTAAAAGAGTAACAACATCCTTCAAAAGGAAGCACAGCTGTACGGATCCACCCACTTACTTTTTGAAAGACTGTGGGCACTAAAAATATAATTGAGCTGGAATGAGTCACCTAGTTTATGTAAAATCAATTCAATCAAAAGTGGAAACATAAAAACATCCTGTGTGGCTCATCCTCTTAGTTAACATTAAATAAATGGTTGCATATCTGTGGTTGCGGGTCTTTATATCGAGACAGTTATTTGCCTGACCATAAGAGCCTGATGTTTTTGCCATTTGATACCGGTGTGGTCGCTCATTGGATTCCTGGCCTGACATAAGAGAGGTTAGGAGTTATCATGGCCTTTTAACAAGCGCCATGGCAACAACTCGCCCTCCTGAGAATGAGGCGGTGGATGTTAGGCATGCTGCTATTTCAGACCACATGATCACAGGGAGTTTCTCCTCATCAGTGGAAACATTTTGATGTAGTTGCATCAACACCTCAATTGGCAAAACAAGAAATTAGCACTCAAACGACATGAGTTTTTCATCCGCAGATGCTGATAACTAGGAAATATGTGTATTTAGTGTAAATAAAATTAACTTTTTTTAACTCTCTGGTGCTCTTCAGTCATTTTTGACCGAAAAACTTTAACGTTTTTACTTAATTTTACTTAATTTAACGTTTGGAACTCACACTGTAAAAAATTATTTAGAAAAAAAGTTACCTGGTTGCCTTAATTTTGAATTTCATTGCAATTAAAATTTTAATTTTTGGAGATTCGACAACCTTTATTAAAATATTATTAAAAGATTTTGTAAGCATATTGGGTAATTGTGTGTGTTTTATTTCTGATGATGCAGTGAAACATGCCAAACAGTGCTATTTTCATAATTTATCACATTTTTTATGTGGTTCAGATACCAAAATATTTTGAGTTTCTGTTTATTAAACAAATTTTCTTCATTGTATCAACTCAAATTTTTAATTTCAATAAACACAAAATTTTAAGGCAACCAGGCTACTTACTTTTTTAAGTTAAACCAACAAAAAACAACCTTTTTTTTACAGTGCAGTAAAAGTTTTGACACTTGCTGTGTGAACACACACTAAAGAATCATGATTACCTCAAAAAGGTTAAATGTTCCTAAAAAAAAAAAAAAATTCACACTTTTATTATTCACGCATTGGAGTCGAATGGGAGATGAATTTCATCTCGTGGAAACATTTGGTATTGTGGCCAAACAAAATCTTACCGAAAGCTATTTTTTTGAGTAATATGTGCCTACACTCTGCTTATTACACACAGGGACGCGCAGTAACACACGCACACACACACACATTTTTTAAATATAAAAATAAAAGGATTCCTCCCTGGACACACACTCATGACTCAATACGAGACTAGGGACAACCCTTTTGGAACATGAGATGAGCGTGGCGACCATTTCCCCCCGAATTTAAACTAGACACGTCCTAGTTTAGATTATTTATGATTTTGATTTTCTCACAGTTTCAGAGTAAAATGTGTTTTGGAAAATATATATAGCCTATTATATACAATTGAAAAATAGTGAGTTTTTGTGCATTTTTCCTTAATAATAAACTTAAAATTCTATGTATTTTTTAGTTTCACACAAAGATCTTATGTGCTAACAGTAAGTGTGTGTAAAAATATACAGAAGAAGGTCAGTGTATTCCACCTATACTTTTCTGGTATCATATTTATAGGATTGTAGAGCTTCCATGTGGCCGCCTGCCTGAGGATTCCTAAAACATATCAGTTTACTCCTCAGAGGTCTGGAATATATTTATCATGAGGGCAGATGATGTCAGAATGGTTACATAGTAGGCTAACTTAGGTGGTAGTCACCAGTCATGATTCACTAAAGCATTTGGTCAGCAGGTTAAACATTTTACTGAATGAATGCATTGCACAAATAAAACATGCCTTTTTGTCAGGTCATTGAAACATTATTATAAATATTTATTACAATACTGTAAAAGTTCACATTCAATTCAATGTGTTAGTTTGCCGTTTCTATGTAGTGATTTGTAACATTTACCAGCAAAAAAAATAATATCTATAATTTTATAGGCTATGTATTGTAGCCTATTATAAAATATGTATAATTTTAACTTCAGCTTTTTCTCAATTCTTCCCACAGAGGTAAAGTGAATGTGCTTCTCAATATGTAACCACATATTAGGATTTAGCAGGAACAAATAGGCTAATAATTTAAGAGTTAACCATTTAAAAAAATATCAGGGGCATCTGTGTATATTTATGCCAATAAATGTGATAGTTTAAATATTTTTATTTCTAATTTGATGTTTTTTTTCAACGTTTGTGTGACCTTATGAATATTCATGAGGTAGCCTAAGTCATGATGGGGTCACATAACATGCAAGTTAACTAGTCAAAAGTCGGAAAGTAAATTTTGCCTAGATAAAATAACTTCTCAGTTTTCACATTACGTTAACGTTATTACGAAACTCAAGCAATATAAAAATGTCGCTTACTTATAATATGTTTCCATGTTTGTGTGACATAATTCATATTAATGAGCTGTCACATTTTGAATTTTGACTAACGAAGAATGTCTTTCAGATCATGTTAATGTTATTCCGAACAATATTACAAACAAGATATATCAGGCTTTAAAGATAGCGTGACATAGATTTAAGCATATTTATTTTTCTGCCTCGTCGTCAGTTCAAAATGGCTGCGTCAAACGCGAGCGCATCAATCTTCCTTAATATTAATTAGCCTATAGCACGAAATAAACATGAGTGATCGTCTGAAATAAAGTACTAAACTTACTGAAATGTGTCGTCTCATGTAATCACACTAATCAACAGCGAAAAGACGTCAAATCAAATTAATAAACGGCTTACAAACAACATCACGTGACACATTTACCTCAGGGAGGGAAGTCAATGCACTGCAAGTTAACGTTAGCTAAAAAATTGAAACTTTAAGAAGAGCATCTCGGTAAATTCATGGATATATAGTTAAAAATGTAATAATGAATGAACTGTATTATAAAAAATAATTATATTTCTACTTAACCATGTCCTTTTCTGATGTTACGCTTTCTCATTTCTTCCCACAGAGGTAAAAACTGATGGTAAGTGAAATCATTAGCTTGCATTGTTTCCAGATGATGAGTATTTAACCATTAAAAATATAAAGCTATGCATACAGTAGGTTTCTTTAGTGTAATGTTGTTCTTTCATCTGCAGAAGCTTCAGGAGAGGATGGTAAACCTAAAAATTAGCAACTTCCTTATATTGTTTAGCCTTATATAATCCACTTAATACTAACTATATAAAGGAGTCACTTAGAACTTTTAGAGTTCTAAGCCGGATGCATGACATGACTCTATAATTTGGTACATTTCCAACTATATTTACATTGAGATGTGTGTAAATATAATTGGCTTGCCCTAATATGGAAATACATTTTAATTAAAATGAATGACTGCCAAAAACTGAGAAGAGGAAAGATTGGTTGACTCTTTCCTTGTGCATGAAGCTCCCTCAGAATTCAGAAATTTCAGTGATACTATCATAATTGTAATCCATTGTTAATTTTAGACAACAACCCATCGTATTGCTTGAAAATAATATGTTTTAAATATTTGCAAGGATATATATATATATATATATATATATATATATATATATATATATATATATATATATATATATATATATATATATTTATATATTATGATCCCTATCTGAATATCCGAGTCTCTGCATCTCTGCATGTGTGTGTATATTTTTGTATTTAAATAACATGCCTGTTCCATGCTTGCAGAACGAACCGAGCTGTCAGGACTTTTTTTGGAGAAGCCGCAAAATGTGGTAGCCATTGCAGGTATAGAAACATAAACACACACACACACATTACTTTTGTAATTACAGGATGAATGTTGTTTTAATATTATTGATGTTTTGTGCACAGGTAAAGATGTATCGTTTGTGGTTAAGGTGGATTCCACCAACCTCACACGTAAACCCACTATGAAGTGGTTAAAGGGGAAGTGGATGGACCTGGGCAGCAAAGCGGGAAAACACATCCAGATTAAAGAGACCTATGACAGAAACACTAAGGTTAGAGGGCAGTGTGTTGTCATATATAATGCCATATCACATATTAAACCCTGATTATGAGACAAACCCCTTTTTTCAAGATGTACCTTTTGGGAAAAGGCTTTTTGATAAAGAAAATGCTTTTATTTGGAAATATTTTTTATACTGCATATTTCCATGTTTACAGTTTTGTATTGATAGTAAAAATATTGGTAAAAAGCTACTTTAAAAAAAACATGGCATTCCATAAAACCATCCAAATTATATAACAATTAGGCTATCCATCTCATGGTGAAAACCATGTAGCTGACCAAAATTTGATTAGTAGAAGTTAAATCTTATTGTAGTGTTGAAATATGGGTGAAATCTGTAAAAGTGCCCTGAACATAAGATGAACCCATTTTTCCAGATGTATTTCTAAGAAAAAACATTGTCTTATATTCGGAACAATAATGTAAAAAATATGCACCATGACAGGATTTCTAAATTTAGTTGCAAATGCCTGTTGCATAAACAGCCGCTATATGCAGAGACACACCAAGCCGATGGTTGGCCAACGTTGGGCATCAGACAGCTTTTTTTTTGCTTTTAATTTTTGCGGTGTATTCTGCATGTCGGCTTTAATCGAGCTGTCAGTTTTAGTAGCCTGACCGACTGAGCATGTTAAATCTGTGTCCACTCGTCAAGAGCGCTGCTTTGTATACGGTTTGTATATTTGCATTTCTAGTTCACATTTCCTTGTTTAAAGGACGAATACAGACTACTGTTATCTACTGTTGTGGACAGTTATCATCACAGAGCCTAGGCACAGAACGTACATGCTAGTTGACTGTCGGCTGTAGTTTTAGCCCAGACGCTGCTGACCTGAGCAAGCTTCCACTGTCACTTGTTTTTGGCATCGGTTTGGTGTATCAGACTTTAAAAACTAGTCTGACCAACTAGCTAATTAGTCTTACTTTATAGATTTAAATGAATCTACCTTTTATATTGAAATGTTATCACTAGTCTTAGATGACTAACTTGTAAGAGTACAGACTATAGTAGTTTATGCAACCGCACACAGATTTGATAAATATGTAGTGTACTGATCTTCGATCTAAGTAGAGCAAGTCAAAACTGTAATGATCAAGTGAAATGAATTTGTCGCATGTATTTTATTAAACATCATCCTAAAATGTGGCACATTTCTTTCACTCGCTCGTTCTCTCCCAGATCTACACATACGAGATGAATATCATCAAGGTGGTCCCAGGAGACGCGGGTGGATACAGGTGTGAAGTGTCTGCCAAAGACAAATGTGACAGCTGCACCTTTGAGATCACTGTGGAGGGTTAGTGTGTCTTTCACACACAATCAAACGCAAGAAAAAATAACACTTTATCTCTTAGTATAAATCTGTTAATGACAGTTCTATATTTATCATTCTTCCTTTTCTGTAGCTGCTGAGCAAGATGAGCAAGCAGATATTTTGTCTGCCTTCAAAAGAGCGTAAGTCTCAGACAGACAGACGGGACAGAGTATATTTTTCACAATTGATGACTGAACAGTTACAGGAGTAAATGTAAAAACACATACTGGTCAACAATTCATCTAAATATAATTTAAATCTGAATATTGGGGTGTATATGATAACATTGACATGAAAATGGTTCTTTTCCCTCAATTCGGGTGCACAAATCAATGCACACTTAAATACCAATCAGGCATTACATTATAACAACCTTCCTAATATTGTGTTGGTCCCCCTTTTGCTGCCAAAACAGCCCTGACCCGTAGAGGTATGGACTCCACTAGACCCCTGAAGGTGTTTTGTGGTATCTGACACCAAGATGTTAGCAGCGGATCCTTTAAGTCCTTAAGTTGCGAGGTGGGCCCTCCATAGATCTGACTTGTTTGCTCAGCACATCCCACAGATGCTCGATTGGATTGAGATCTGGGGGATTTGGAGGTCAAGTCAACACCTCAAATTCGTTGTTGTGCTCCTCAAACCATTCCTGAATCATTTGTGCTTTGTGGCAGGAGCATTATCCTGCTGAATCATGATTCCCGTGATTGCAGCCCCAAATGCAACAAACTGCAATGCACTGTGTATTCTGACACCTTGAGAACCAGCATTAACTTGAGCAATCTGAGCAGTAGCTTGTCTGTTTGATCGGACCACACAGGCCAGCTTTCGCTCCCCACGTGCATTAATGAGCCTTGGCCGCCCATGACCCTGTGGCCGGTTCTCCACTGTTCCTTCCTTGGAGCACTTTTGATAGATACTGACCACTGCAGACCGGGAACAGCCCACAAGAGCTGCAGTTTTGGAGATGCTCTGACCCAGTCGTCTAGCCGTCACAATTTGGCCCTTGTCAAACTTGCTCAAATCCTTACGCTTGCTCATTTTTCCTTCTTCTAACACATCAACTCTGAGGACAAAATGTTTACATGCTGCCTAATATATCCCACCCACTGACAGGAGCCGTAATGAAGAGATCATCAGTGTTATTCACTTCACCTGTTATAATGTTTTGCCTGATTGGAGTATTTATCTCAAAAATAATTTTAACAAGTATGTATATTGCATGAAATGCAACATGTGCTGTTGTACAGTGATGCTGGGGAGGACGAGGGAGATCTGGACTTCAGTGCCCTTCTCAAAGCTGCTAAAAAGTAAGTGTTCACTCTGTCCTTTAAAACAACTCTCCATCTCCTCCAACCGCTTAACTTTTATTGATCATGTCAATTTCTCAGAAAAAAGAAGCCAGAGCCTGAGGTGGAGATCGACGTTTGGGAGCTTCTGAAGAGCGCTCATCCCAGCGAGTATGAGAAGATCGCATTTCAGTACGGCATCACTGACCTGCGAGGAATGTTAAAACGACTCAAGAAGATGAAGGCTGTGGAGCCCAAAACTAGCGAGGGTACGAGAAAGAGAGACAAATGAAAAATCAGGTCTCTGAGCTTCTGTTTGTGACTGTGTGATCGTGTGTGGGATGTTTCCGCAGCATTCCTGAGACGACTGGAGTCGGCGTACTCCGTTAATAAGGGAAAGAAGATCGTCCTGTCTGTGGAGGTCGCTGACCCTAATGCCGAGGTCAAATGGCTCAAGAACGGCCAAGAGATCAAACCTTCAGCCAAGTGAGAACTCAGAAAATACACAGACTTACATTCAATTAAACTAAAAAAGACACATTCATTGGAAACCCAGACAAAAAAACTTCTTATATTGAAGTTTATTGAAGATCATGAGCCAGTTTTTAATATTTTGAACTTATATAATGTGAAGTGTCATTCATGCACCAAACAAAATGTCAAAAATAACATTAATATTTTGTCCAACTATACAGGCCATCCAAATGTATTTTATTGTATTGCTTCCGTCATGTTTAATATTGTAAGGAGGTGTCTCACATTTCTGTGATTTAACCCACTGTTTGTGTGGCAGATACATCATGGAGTCCAATGGAAACACCCGAACCCTCACGATTAACAAATGTAGTCTGGCAGATGATGCGGCATATGAATGTGTTTGCGGGACTGATAAATCCTTCACTGAAGTCTTTGTTAAAGGTGTGTGTAAATCAAGTGACCTTTCAGTAACAATTATTTTTTATATTATTATTTATGTATTTATTGACATGAACTTGACTCCTTTTTGGCCTATTTTCACCTCTGTTTGAAAATATTCGCATTTTATTAAATTTTTTCAATTGAAAACATAACTTTTTAAGATTTTAGTTGACATAGTAATTACTAAATAGACTTGGAATTAGGCATCAGGCCTATTAGTATAATAGTTTTTCCTTTTTAGGGTAATGAACAATTCCATGACCACATGGTCATAATGGTCAAATAATTTTAAGAAGTCATGGATAAGTTTCTTCTTTTCTATCAGTTTATCTTAAACTTTGTCAGTAGGGAACGACCTTATCTGCACTCTTACAATGGATTTTGCAAAGCAAACAGATCATTGTGAAGTGAAATTTATTTAGCATATAATTCTCCTTCTTAAGCCCCTTTCACACTGCACGTCTGACCCGCAATATTCCCGCAACATTGCCGGGTCGCCTTCTGTGTGAAAGCAACCACGTCCCGGCATTGATTACCGAATTGAACCCGGGTCGGGGACCTAGTAACATTGCAGTTTTCGACCCGGGACGAGCGCTGTGTGAACAAAAGCCGAAACTAATGCCGCAACGTGTACGTAGTTATCGTGCGACTCCTAGAGCTTGTTTTTTCAATAACACAACCCTGCAGTGCCAGAAGAGCTAGTCGGTGTTTTAAACGCAGAGAGTGTTCGTATACAAAATAAACTAAAATTAAACGAGCAGAAATGTGCGCAAACTGGACACAAGTCGAGACCACGGAGCTCCTTACTATCCGTGCTGAAGCGGAGATCGCTCGTCATTATATGTCACATCAGGATGTCACGTGTCAGCTCGACCCGGGACCGTTACGGGTTGTGTGTGAAAGCGCACATATTACGGTATTTCGCTGGCAGTGTGAATGGACCAAATCTAGCGGCCCGGGAACAAATGCCGGGTCGCATTATCCGTGTATTTGCCGGAATCGCAGTGTGAAAGGGGCTTAAGAAGCACATTGTTGTTTCATGAACTAATGTAAAAACCCCTTAAGCATTAAATTTATTATTTTATATTTAGAGGGTGCAATGCAATTTTATATCACTTTCTTTATATGGTGTTTAAAATCATTTTTTTAAATCACCACATCAAATGTGTGCATTGCAGAACCACCGATCACCATCACTAAACTGCTGGATGACTATCAGGTTGTGGTTGGAGAAAGAGTGGAGTTTGAGATAGAAGTGTCTGAGGAGGGAGCACACGTCATTTGGTAAAAGCATTCATAAACATACAAATTTGACTACATTTTGTAAGTCCCTTATATGTTAAAAATAATTGCTTTCAATTGTCCTGTCAAATGGCTAAAATTACTTCCTTGAAATTACTTGAATTCCTTTAAATTGAGAAAAGAAGTAGCAGTAGCAGTTTTAGTTGTCTCTACTTCATTTATAGTACTTATATTAAATATATATATATATATATATATATATATATAATTCAGACACCTTCAACATTTTCTCACACTATCACAGTTTATTCACTATAGTTTAGAAAATGGTGATAAAAAAAATCACAAGAACTGTCAGAACAAATTCATCTTGATAATGTCAGATAACTTTTAGAGAAAGGGATGTAATGATTACAATAAATGTAATCACAATTTTCTTTATTTTCTCCTCACTTACAGAAATGAACTATAGTGTCCTGCACTAGTGAAACATTGTAATTGTTGGTTTGAATATATATATATATATATATATATATATATATATATATATATATATATATATATATATATATATATGCATATATGTATATATATGTATGTGTGTGTGTGTGTGTGTGTAAAATGTATTTGTATGTTGCCTTTAATGTATGCGTACCTGTAGGATGTTTGGAGATGTGGAGCTGTCTCGAGATGATAAAAATACGAAGTATCGATTTAAAAAGGATGGGAAACGTCACTGGCTCATTATTCAAGAGGCAACACTAGAGGACACTGGAATGTACTATGTTCACACTAATGGAGGTCAATCGAAGGGAGAGCTCATCGTTGAGGGTAAAATCTGATCTCTCCATACAACCATTTTTTAATTTACACTTGTTTAACTGTTGGTTTTGTAGAAAAAAAACTTTATTAAGTTGAAAACTCAATCTTTTTTTTGTCTTTGTCAATCTCAACCCCAGAGAAGGAACTGGAAGTGTTGCAAAGTATCGCAGATCTTACGGTCAAATCAGCAGAGCAAGCTATGTTCAAGTGTGAGGTGTCTGACGAGAAGGTCACAGGGAAATGGTTTAAGGATGGGGTGGAAGTTCAGGCCAATGACCGTATCAAGATTACCCATATCGGCAGGTCAGTGTTCAGACACATTGCTCACTTCACTCTTATAATTTATTATGTCTTTTTATTTATTATGTCAAAGGGTGTATTTCTATGAGAGTCACTATGAGAGTAAAAAACACATACATACAAATCCATATTAAACACAGATCAAAACGGTCGATCTGTAACCTCAAATACAACAGTATGTACAAACTCCGCAACCGCGCCATCACTTCCTGCAAGTGAGGTCAAATGTACAAGAACCGGCGTATCTCAATGGGATCCAAGCGGCGGAAGTGATCTCTTGAGTGTATCTCTACGCCATATCGTGTAATTTGACCTCACTTGCTGGCATATGTACATAGTGTTGTATTTGACGTAAAAAATTATATAAATAGTGTTGGGTTTCTCACACAAACCGATCGTTTCATGTCTTAAGACATCAATGTGTCATCACGAGCCGCAGGGTTTAATATGGATTCGTATGTCTTTGTGTAAGGGGCAACACATCTGAGCGGCTCCTTTTTTTCATGTGCTTGCAGAGCTACCAAAACAGAGAGTAACTGGGTTGTTCCTTTTAAGGTTTTCTGTGTTGGTAGATGCCGCGATTATAGCACTTAAATAGCACTTTTCATTATATGTCCCCTTTGTGTGTGTGTGTGTGTGTGTGTGTGGGCTGGTAATCCCTACGTTATGGGGACAAAATGTCCCCACAAAGATGGCAATGTCTGAAATCCTTGTCCTTGTGGGGACATTTTTAGGTCCCCATGAGGAAAACATCTTATAAATCACACAGAAGGAGTTTTTTTGAGAAAGTAAAAATGCAGAATGTTTCCTGTGATGGGTAGATTTAGAGGCAGGGGCAATGTGTGTGTGTATGTGTGTGTGATGGGTAGGTTTAGGGGTAGGGGCAGTGTAAGGGGATAGAAAATACGGTTTGTACAGTATAAAAACCATTACGCCTATGGAAAGTCCCCATAAAACATGGAAACACTACATGTGCGTGTGTGTGTGTGTTCATCAATTCCAGGATTCATCGTTTAAACATTGATGATGTCAAGCCAGAGGATGCTGGAGATTACACGTTTGTCCCCGACGGTTATGCGCTCTCAATCTCCGCTAAACTTAACTTCCTGGGTGAGAAGAAATCTCTATAGTGAGCAAAACTATCTCAGGTTTGTTGATCTGTTGTGACCGCACATAATCAGATTATTCTTTTTCTTTCAGAAATCAAGATCGACTACGTTCCAAGACAAGGTAGGACCAGTGTTATTATAGTTTTTATTTCAGTTTTATTATATATTTAATTTACTGCACTTGCTTGTGTCCACTTGCTTTGTCTTGCTCCTTTTAAGATCCTCCCAAGATCCATCTGGATGTGGCTGGTAATATGGTTTCTCAAAACACCATCATTGTTGTGGCTGGAAACAAGCTGCGTCTGGATGTGGAGATCACAGGAGAGCCCGCGCCCACTGTCACCTGGATGAGGGGAGATAAGGTACACACACTCACGTAACTTTTATGACAATTACCACATTAATAAATGCTCGAATACGGCAGTCTGCAACTTTATGGCACAGTGAGGGAAATTCACAGAATGGTTTGTTGAATCTGTGTGTAAAATCTCTCACTTGTAATAATATTTTTAGCACCTATCTTAATAAAACAGGCTGTGTGAGCAACGATTACTTCAAAATATACGTCTGTATGCAAGTTTGAGGAACTTTATTTAAATTAAATACATACACCTCTTTAGATATTATCATGTGCCGGAGATTATCCTCCATAGCTTGCTGACTCTTTATTATATTGCGTGATGCAGTTTAAATAATTCATAAAATATTTGAAGTTACTTTGAGATGTGGCCTAGTGGGTAATGCACATGCTCCATCTAGGGATGCGACGATATCTCCAAACAAGGACAGCTACAGAAAAAATTAGGCCTACTGTGCATTATTGGAGTAAAGAAATTACACACAGTTATTGCCAGTTTCTGCGGAGTCTCTGTCAAGTACAAGTTTGTTGTGAAGCTCTGCATCTTGAAAAAACTCGCGCCGATATTGATCCTTGTTTTATTTTTCAGTTTGTCCCAAAGCCTGCTCGCCTCAGTTGATCTACGTTTACTTTTTCTTTCTTATTTTTCTGTACTCGCCAATGAGCTTGATTATTGATTATTTTTTTGGATGTGCTTGATGCTGTATAACCAACACTTCTGCATTTGTCCACGTGTGTTGCATGGTTTCTACAAGCAGAAACTGGGATAGCGTGGATATTAGGTCATTGATAGGCGACAATGGCAAGGCACAAGCCATTTAAAAAAAAAAAAAAGGATAATTTATTTTTTCCCTTTTAGGATAATGTAAATAAATAACTGCATTAAATATATCACACTGGGCAAGTGTTTTTTTTTATATTTTATTACAAAAATCATACATACACATATATGTGCCTTTAAGAATTTGTTTTCTAATTTTTGTAAATTGTGTTGGCAATTTACTAATTCAACTAACAATACTGTATGTAGACCAACGAGAAATAATACAGGGTCTTATGATAATGTGGCTTTAATTTTACAATAAATTAAATTATGTATAGGAGCATCAAATCAGCATATTAGAATGATTGACACTGATCATGTGGCACTGAAGACTACAGTAATGAAACTGAAAATCCAGCTTTACAGCACAGAAATAAATTACATTTTACAATGTATTAAAAGATAAAACAGTGATTTTAAATTGTAAAAATGTTTCACAATATTACTGTTTTTAGTGACAAATAAATGCAATGAGCATATAAGACAATGCAAAATATTGTTTAATATTTTGCAAAATAAGTAATGTTTTATTAACATATTTCGGGAGGAGCACATTCAGATAATTAAACCTAATTAAACAATGGAGCATTTCAGATAGCGTTACCTATTAAAACAGTTGGAGTACGTTCAGATAATTAAACACGAGTGGAGCACATTAAGCTAATCAATCTAATAGTTCATAAGAGGTGTACATATAAAACAGATTTACCTTCTTTTGTTGACCATTTTTATTTTAGCGTCCCTCCACCACCCCATCTCCTCACTTTAATTTAATAAACTCTCATCAGATCCTCTCAGGAGGGAAACTCCTCTGGACAGCACGCCAAAAATGCATAATCTTTACTCTATTTAATTTGATGTAAGTGTGAACTTGTGAAATAAAACCGCTGTCCCCGTGTATAACAGCAAGTGACAGAAGCAGAGGGACGTGTACGTGTGGAAAACAGGAAAGATCTAAGCTGTTTCATCATTGAAGGAGCAGAGCGAGAAGATGAAGGGAACTACACCATCACTGTCACTAATCCTGCAGGCGAGGACAAAGCCAACCTCTTCATCAAAATCGTAGGTGTGTTTCCAGCGCTGCCTCTTTCTCCCTGCAGATGGCACTGTGGTTATGACCAGAACTGCTACAAAACACACTATACAACCTCTAATGAGTGAATCACTGCTAGTGTCAGTGCACTATCAGGGTCTTGAATGCACATCTTATCAGTTCATGCATTCCCTGGGAATCAAACCCCTGCCATCTCTCCACTTTTGCAGATGTTCCTGACCCTCCTGAAAATGTGAAGTGTACTGGAGTAGGAGAAGACTGTGCCACTATTATCTGGGAGCCTCCAAAGTTTGATGGAGGAGCACCTTTAAAGGGTAACACACACCTGTTAGAGGTAACATAGCACACACCTGTACCTTTTACAGGTAATTCAGCCCTACCTACTTAGATACGAAGACATTCACACAGCAGCAGATTACAGACCTGTATTTTCGTACTTAAAGGGATAGTTCACACAAAAATGAAATTTCTCTCTTTCTCTATTTCCCTCATGTCGTTCCAAACCCATAAGACCTTCGTTCATCTTCAGAACACAAATTAAGATAGAGAGCTTTCCCTCCATAGACAGCAATTTAATTTCATGCCATTTTCAAGGCCCAGAAAGGTAGTTAAAACATGCTTAAAATAGTCCATGTAACTCCAGTGGTTTAGCCTTAATTTTATGAAAGAAAAGCTCTTCTCGTCGATGACAGTCTCCTGTGCTGCTGTTGACGTAGTAAATACAGTTCAGCGCTTATGAAACGCTATGACAGAACGCCGACTTTCCATTGGCCAACTCTGTTCGCACAAGCATTACAAAACATGATGCTGACACTTTAGCTAGGCAATGGTGAGCTGCCATTCTGCTGTAGAAATCATTTGTGTTTAATAAAATATAATAATATTTGTATAATAATATAATATAATGTTAATAATAAATATAATAATATAAATGCGTCAATTTTGCAAATACTCCCTTATATATTGCAAAAAAGTGTTTGCGCTCACATGATGTGTTTTTTTCAGGCAATTAGAAAAATACATTTTTAACAAAACTGCAATGGAAACCTGCAATGTATATGTTTTTCCGCATGTACAGGTCACCTGCCGTATGTAAAAGTCGATTATTCTTTACAAATGACACGGACAGAAGATGAGACAAAGTTCTTTATTAATCTCATAAAAGACAATAGAATTACAGAATGCTGGACTCTAAACACAGAAATGCCACATTATCATGGGGATTTTGAAGCAGATATGTGGGAGAAACACCCACAAACACCTCATACGTGACACGCACAAGTGTAAGGTGCGTTCCTACGCCATTAATGCTTGGATAACACGCCTACATCTACGATTAAACGTTTTACTCGCATAACAGCTGTTAATGGAAACGCTGTCATTTCGCAATAGGCTTTTATCGACATTAAGAAAATATCGCAATTTTTTTTGCGCAAATCTGTAATGGAAACGCAGCTACTGTTCTCCACCGGAGCAGCTTGCATCGGTTTTATGTTTTATATGCTCAACGTACTCTACATGCTATATAAAGGCTGCTGTGGGTCAATGCAGACACTCACGGCTCGATTGGACTCTTATTTTATGGACGTCGCCATCTTTGATATACCTTTGGTCACTCTCGTTATACTTACTGATGAGAGAGTATGGGCATGACTCCCGTTTAGGGATGGGTACCAAAAACCGGTATTAAACGGGCCCCGGGGCTGAATTTTGAAAGACCGTTGTATCAATAAGCTCGGACGTTAACGTAAACATAGCCTGGTTACACTTTAGATCTGTGTCTGATTTTATTTTAGATTTTGGCTTCCAAAGATTATAATAATAATATTTCTGTCTAGCGCAACTTAATTCCCTTTGCAGCAGTAGCCTACGCTGTCATTTCTCCATAAAACTCAAAGACAGAATCAGCACGATCAGTGATTGTTGTAAAATAATGTCTAGCTACTGTTGGTAATTTGTGGGACGCGTTTTATAATAAAAAGAGCGATTAAAAGCACAAAAATGTGCGCAAGAGATTGTTTCCCAAGTCGGCGCGCGCTCTGAAACAGCCGCAACGAGACGTGCAAATTACACTTTCGGTTTCACACTTGTGTCTAAACGATCAAATGTACACAAACATCTATGTCAAAATGACCGGCTTGGAGAGTCTCTTAAACACAACACAGTTTGTGTCTAAAATGGACATAATTATTATGGATATAGTCGGGAGAAAGTGTAGTGCATCTGCCTATTATCAGTCGCCCATAGATCTGCACATCTGTCTTAAAGAGGCAGCAAAACATGCTGACGAATTACTGGCACTCTGTAGGCTGTGTATTTTTGTTAATTGTGTGAATTTTTGGAATTTTTGTTATTCTTATCGGTACTTTTTGAGATTATATATATATATGTATATGTAATCTCAAAAAGTACCGATAAGAATAACGTTGAAGTACCGGACCGATAAGCAGTATTGGTAAGAGTAGTAATACTGTTAAAATCTTAACGATACCCATCCCTACTCCCGTTGCACGTTCATACAGACGCTACTTTAAGTTGCTGTGTGAACAGGACATTTCAGGACTCACACCTGTAAAGTAAATATGGTTGTCGATCCCAAAACCTGACAGTGTGGCCGTAGCCTGTTAGACTCACTTAGAAGAAGTTACACCGTCATAACATCAGGAATCTGTTCCGCTTCTGTTTCCTAGGCTATCTGATGGAGAGGAAGAAGAAAGGATCGTCTAGATGGACGAAGCTTAACTTTGACGTGTATGAGAACACAACATACGAGGCCAAGCGCATGATTGAAGGCATTCTGTACGAGATGAGAGTTTTCGCCATCAATGGAATCGGAATGTCAGCTCCCAGTCTCAACTCCAAACCATTCATGCCAATCGGTGAGAACGTGTTGCTATTTTTCTTTTTTTTGTGATGTAATTCTGATGTATCCTGTCAGGGTTCGACATTAAAGCTTGTCCAGGACAAGTGGATTTTTCAAAGGGGTAAGTGAAAGAGAATTTTTCTTGCCCTACCAGACAAGTAGCCTGATTAAAACGTCAATAACAAAAATATCTAGGGAAGCACCAAAATGCAAGAATGAGTCTTGTTTAATTTAGTTTAAGTGGTGATCGATATCGGATAATAATGCTCGTGCAGCCTTTCAAGGAGAAATCGAAACGTGAGTGCCGCTCACACAGAGATAGTTAACATACTGCGGTAAAAATTAAAAATGTGGAGTTTTTATTTGTACAGCAAATGATACGACCAAGAGTGATGTTTTCCTGAATACCATCACGACTGTAAATGACAATCATTTCATATGACAGTTCCATAAACAATTAATTAACATTAAGTTACTTTTAGATGCAATATTGACTGTTTTTGTTCTGTTTCAGCAGCGAAAATCATTCCAAACACAGCAAAACCATAACGCATCTCACAGCAACAGTGTGTTCCTGAATGATTCAGTGTTTTGAATGAATCGGTTGAATCAAAGATTCAATGACCTATTCATAAATGACTGGCTCATTCTTGAATTCATTGATCAAATTTAGGAATATAAATGAAAGCTAAAGCATAGCCTATATTCTGTAAAATAAGGGAAAAATGCCCTTTATAAAAGGTAAAAATTAAACAGATTTAAATATGTCAAAGCTGATTGAACACTGGTGAGAATATTGCTTCAGAATAAATCATATTGACAGCACACACAAAAAAAATTCCAGACAAGCACATTTTTACTCTGACAAGTGAGTGACAGATTCAAGGAAAAGGCTTATTGTCAAACCCTGCTGCTGTTTTAACTTTTGGTTTTCTTTTTCTCAGCCCCCACCAGTGAGCCCACAAAGTTGACCGTTGACGACGTCACAGACACCACGTGCTCACTGAAGTGGTTTGCTCCGGAGAGGATCGGAGCTGGAGGGCTGGATGGATACCTCATCGAGTACTGCAAGGAAGGAGGTGAAGCATCTTATACAGCGAATAAATCCAGTCCTAAACTAACACTACACAAAACTAGTGGAAACATAGTGGCACCAAGTGATTACATCAATCAATCAATCAATCAACTTTATTTATATAGCGCTTTTACAATGACAATTGTTTCAACAACAAAATTTGATTTGGCTGTACAGTCTGTACAACTGTGCAGTGTGTACTCGAGAAAGGTTGTTCCAAGAATAAATGTGATGTCCACACACTGATAGCCTCCTGGGACCCAGGAAAAAAAAAAAAGTTTTTTTGAATTTGGTATTTTTTTCATGTCATTACATTGTTAAGAGCAGAAGAAACAAATGGACTTTTTTTTTTTTTTTTTTTTGGAAAAACTATATTTTATTATTATGTTATGATATGTCCTCTGTAGTTGAGACCAAGACTCAATTGTTTAACAAATAAAATGACATGAAATTGCATGTATAGGCAAAATCATTGGGCTTTATTTTTAATTTACCAGTACATTTTTACATTTTTAATTAAATAAAACATTTTTAAACAAACTTTCTTGATTGAAAGCTGATTCTGAGCTATGTTATGAAAGATATAATGAAATGTATTGATATACAATTTATACTTAATGCAATATGTGTCTAAAATTGGATTTTCCAATTATTTATACACTGCATCTTATTTGCATAGTAAAGGGTTCTTGGTGCAACATGTAAGGAAAAAAGAAGTTAATAATGGGAGTAATAGTTGGCATCATTTTCATAATAATATATAATATTTAATAGGAATAATTTATTTCCCATATTCACTTGTTGTTCCTCCAAAATGCCTGATAAACATGATTTAAGTCCCAGTGTCCTCTACAGTGAACATTTATGAAATCAATGCCCTGTTTTGTAACAGAAAGTCATATTTTGATTAGAAACCCTACAACATTTTCCTGAGATGTTAATTTACAACGAACTATTTGAAAATTAATCTGATTTAAATTATAATTACAAAATATTCCCATTCCCATAAGAGTACTAAACATAATGTCAGCCGTATTTAAAGACCAAGAAGTTGTTGTTCTGGTAAAACCTCCAAACATTTGGTATCTGTGCAAAGCCCCGAATGTGCTCTTTACAGGACATCCAGACTTAAACTGTGTCATGTATGATGTCAGAGTAATTCACTAAAATATAATGTCCACTACAGTGGACAAAAGTCTAATGCTGGGTCCCAGGAGGATATAACTGCTCCAATTTACTGCAACGTTTCGAGCAACAGGTCAGACGTCTGTGCCTGAAAAAGACCTGTTGGTGGAAACGCTGCAGTAAATTGGAGCAGTTCTATCAGTGTGCGGACATCATATTTGTTTTTTGCTTCAGTTGTTTCTTTTGTCTGGCACCTGAGCCCTGTTTGGGTTTGAGGATTGTGCACAACTTTTTTTTTATTTGCTTCAAGAATACTATCATGCTATACATAAATACTATAACACCTGCTAACTATGGCAAGGTGATATAGCTAAAAAAAACTAAATTATGTATAAAATAACTTCTTCGTTAGTTAAAATAAATGAAAACTTAAAGGGTAGTTCAACCAAAAAGGAAAATTAGCCCATGATTTACTCACCCTCAAGCTATCCTAGGTGTATATGACATTCTTCTTTCAGACGAACACAATCAGAGTTTGTTAAAAATGTCCAAAAGTGCTTGCCCTACGTCTGATGACATTGCACACCAGTTACGCTCATCAGACATAGCGCAAGTCTTTTAAACACTTTTTCCGTAAGTTGAATACGGAAGGCGATCGGCAGGAAGCTAGATAATTTACTTTATAAAGTTTTAAATATAGATATTTTTCTTACACAAACCCATCGATTCATTTCAGAAGGCCTTTATTAAGTTTTGCCGTGTGGAGCAGTTATATGATGGATGGATGGATGGATGGATGGATGGATGGATGGATGGATGGATGGATGGATGGATGGATGGATAGATAGATAGATAGATAGATAGATAGATAGATAGATAGATAGATAGATAGATAGATAGATAGATAGATAGATAGATAGATAGATAGATAGGAAATGACAGATAGATAGATAGATAGATAGATAGATAGATAGATAGATAGATAGATAGATAGATAGATAGATGGATAGATAGATAGATAGATAGATAGATAGATAGATAGATAGATAGATAGATAGATAGATAGATAGATAGATAGATAGATAGATAGATAGATAGATAGATAGATAGATAGATAGGAAATGATAGATAGATAGATAGATAGATAGATAGATAGATAGATAGATAGATAGATAGATAGATAGGAAATGATAGATAGATAGATAGATAGATAGATAGATAGATAGATAGATAGATAGATAGATAGATAGATAGATAGATAGATAGATAGATAGATAGGAAATGACAGATAGATAGATAGATAGATAGATAGATAGATAGATAGATAGATAGATAGATAGATAGGAAATGACAGATAGATAGATAGATAGATAGATAGATAGATAGATAGATAGATAGATAGATAGATAGATAGATAGATAGATAGATAGATAGATAGATAGATAGATAGGAAATGATAGATAGATAGATAGATAGATAGATAGATAGATAGATAGATAGATAGATAGATAGATAGATAGATAGATAGATAGATAGATAGATAGATAGATAGATAGATAGATAGATAGATAGATAGGAAATGATAGATAGATAGATAGATAGATAGATAGATAGATAGATAGATAGATAGATAGGAAATGATAGATAGATAGATAGATAGATAGATAGATAGATAGATAGATAGATAGATAGATAGATAGATAGGAAATGACAGATAGATAGATAGATAGGAAATGACAGATAGATAGATAGATAGATAGATAGATAGATAGATAGATAGATAGATAGATAGATAGATAGATAGATAGATAGATAGATAGATAGATAGATAGATAGATAGATAGGAAATGACAGATAGATAGATAGATAGATAGATAGATAGATAGATAGATAGATAGATAGATAGATAGATAGATAGATAGATAGATAGATAGATAGATAGATAGATAGATAGATTATTAATATAACTCTGATTGTATTCGTCTGAAAGAAGAATATCATATACTCCTTGAGGGTGTAAATATCATGTGGTAATTTTAATTTTTGGGTGAACTATCCAATGTTTTTTCTTCATAACTTAACTTTTTTCTTCAAGTAATTTGCGAGGCAACATTTCCCATATAAATTAATAAAAACTATAAACATATTTGTACAAAAAACTAAATGACTAAAAATGTAACAAAAAATTATAATAAAATATAATAGTATTTAAATGATGCTAATATTTACTGCAATATTTGCCTACATATATTGTTCACTGAAACACTCACATGCACAGACCTACCGTGAACTTTGAGTGATAATGTGAACAAATCATTACATATTATTCAGTGTCTTTGAATCAGTCTTAGTGCTCTCATTAATCTAATCTAAACTTATGAAAGGACAATATTACTTCATTTTGCAATGATTTCACAAGCTAAATAAAATGGTCATATATCATCCAGCCCAAGTATGTGTCCAAATCCTTTTTCAATTAAATTTAAATGTTTTTATTTAGTTCAACAAATTAAATATTTCAACTTTTTAATTCATTTTTTCTTATTATTATTTTTAAATTTTTACTTATTTATTTTAATATTACTAATTTAATTTTGTATGTTAAAAATAAATAATTTTAAAATGACATTTTGCATTTAACTTTTATTAATAATCTTCTATATATGTTTATGATGGCAGAAACGGAGTGGCATCCTGCTAACACAGATCTCGTTGGGCGTCAGAGTTACGTGGTGAGAAACCTTCCCACTGGAGAGAAAATTAATTTCCGTGTGGTTGCAGTAAATATTGCAGGCCAAAGCCCTCCTGCATTGCTCGGGCAACCAGTCACTGTCAGAGAGATTATGGGTAAGGACAAAGTAAGATTCATGAAACATTAGGTGTGTCTGCAGCAGTTTGTTCACAGGGATGTTCTCCACTCGCTTCAGAGCATCCTAAGATCCGTCTGCCTCGTGATCTCAGAACCAAATACATCAGGAGAGTCGGAGAGAAAATCAACCTCGTCATCCCCTTCCAGGTGTGTATGTTAAACACAAATCAACCACATCCAAAATCCACTTCACAAATGAACAAGTATACGTGTGTGTTTAGGGCAAGCCTCGTCCTGTTGTTACATGGCTGAAGGACGGGCAGCCAGTGGATGAAAAGAAAGTAGGTGTCAGGAACTCAAACGTCGACTCCATCCTTTTCATCCGTTCCGCTGAGAGAGATCACACAGGAAAATACACACTTGTCTTGAAAATTGAAAACATGGAGGACTCAGCCACCATAGACATCCGAATTGTAGGTAAGACAAAAAGATGTGTAGATACCGACCGTTTTATCCAACGTGCATATGAATATCATTCAAACAAGTGGGAAAAGTTTTTCAGTGGTTGATACTGATACTGATATATAGAGAGCTTAGTGGTGAAATAATAGCCGTATAATGCAATTTAATAATAACAAATAACTAATAAAATATATATATTTTTTACACAATATTTACAGTTTGTTTACCTACCCCTTTAAAATAAAATATTATCTTGCCTCATGAAAATTTAAGTTAATATTTAGTTTATTTGTTTATTTTTGAACATGAGAGAAATAAAAATACAATAATGTTCAGTCATTTTTAAAAGAAACAAGTAAAGATGAAAGAGAATTTTTTTTAATAATAATAATAATAAATAAAAGAAAAAATAAGTTCATTCTATCTCATGAACGAAAAAGGAGTAGGAAGAAGTAAAACTTATATACTCCTACCCCTTTAATTATTATTATTTTTCTTTAAATAACATACATATGCCTACGCCTACTCATACACATATATACATCTACACATATACATACTCATGTACACATTTGTATATATACATACATACACCCATATATATCTATACCCCTATATCCTCATACACATACCTCCACATGCCATATACATACATGCATAAATTCAAAATAACCACTAACAAATATTATAACTCTTAACAAAGGAGCACTCCCATTTTCCTACAGTACTTCTTGATACTTCTTTTCTCTATACATTTTTTTAAAGAGGAATATGTGCTCTAAATTAAATTATTTAAATCATTTAATAACAGATTTGCATGTTCACGGTGCTCTGATTTCAGTCACATGACGTGCAGGTAATCAAATATATATATTGAATCGTTTTTCCCCAAGTTTTTTATTTTGAAAAGTGTTATTTTTTTAAATATTTTATTTTAATTGATTATTTTTGTGAATATATTTAGTTACCTACGCAAATATAAATAATATTTTTAATAATTTATTTTAATTGTTCATGTAATATTTTGATTATTATTTATTTAATAATTATTAATTTTATTAATTTAGTTATTTATGTAAATATAAATACTTTTAAAGTTATGTATTTATTTTAATTTCTCGTATATAGTTTAATTAGGGCTGTCAAATTAATTAATCGCGATTAATCTCTTTCAAAATAAAAGTTTATGTTTACATAATATGTGTGTGTACTGTATAAATATTATTCATAAATAAACACACACACATGAATGTATATGTTTAAGAAAACATTTATATATTTCTATATAAAATATATAATGTTATCAGGCATAACATTATGACGTGTTGGTCCCCCTTTTGCTGCCAAAACAGCCCTGACCCGTCGAGACATGGACTCCACTAGAACCCTAAAGTTATCAGAACCAGCATTAACTTCTGGAGCAGTTTGAGCTCCAGTAGCTCGTCTGTTTGATCAGACCACACGGGTCAGCCTTCGCTCCCCACGTGCATCAATGAGCCTTGGCCGCCCATGACCCTGTGGCCGGTTCTCCACTGTTCCTCTTGGAGCACTTTTGATAGATACTGAGCACTGCAGACCGGGAACAGCCCACAAGAGCGGCAGTTTTGGAGATGCTCTGACCCAGTCGTCTAGCCGTCACAATCTGGCCCTTGTCAAACTCGCTCAAATCCTTACGCTTGCCCATTTTTCCTGCTTCTAACACATCAACTCTGAGGACAAAATGTGGCGTGATGATGAGAGTCAGTGTTATTCACTTTACCATATATCCTTATTGGTCATAATGTTATGCCTGATCGGTGTATAATATAAATTATATAAATAATATATACATGCAAATATTTCTTAAATATATACATTAATGATTGTGTATTTATATATACACACAGTTATACACAGTACACACACATATATTATGTAAACTCACACTTTTATTTTGGATACGATTAACCAATTTGACAGCACTACTATTAATGTAATTATTTATGAAAAAATAATTTTGAAATTATATATTTAATACAATTTTACATTTGATTATTTGATAAAATTAATAAAATCATTATTTAATTTTACATTTGATTATTTATTTATGATTAAAGTTAGTTTTCATCCGCTCCCAAACCCTCTCCAATTCCCTCTCAGACACCAGTCTGGGAAACTCTGTGTTAAACTGACAGCCCTAAAATCTCTCTGTCTCATCACTCACACACTGAGCGCTGGTTTACTCCAGAGACGCTCATCAAGTTTAGTCCCTGACACTCCAACTCTCTTCCCAGATAAACCCGGCCCTCCGACTCAAGTGCATGTGACTGATGTCTGGGGTTTCAATGCAGCACTGGAGTGGAAAACACCCAAAGATGACGGCAACTGTGAGATCACTGGCTACACCATCCAGAAAGCAGACAAGAAAACCAAGGTGAGAGATCTGCTTTGCATTTATCCACCAAAATACCATAATTAAAGGTATCGCTCATGCAAAAATGAGCATTCAGTATGGATATTTAGTCACCTTCATGTCTTGTTTGACTTTATATCTTCCATGAAACATTTGGGTCAAGTCATAGGCTACTGTTATGGGCAGGGCCGTTTTTAGGCTAAAGCCCTTTTCGGTCTGGAATAGTTTAACATGGGGATGTGGGGGTAAAATAATTATAACAAGAGGTTCTCTGTGATTTTAGTCCCGTCCGAATGTGCCATCTCGGTAATCATTACAGACAATGTCAGTGAAGATCACCGAGACGTTTACCTTCTGTAAAAAGGTCCAGAAAAATGACCTTGGGTTATACTAATCCCGTTCGAATAGACCCGCTATAAAAATGTAAGTTAAAATCCCGTCATTTCCTGTTTAAACCTTTTTAAAAAACGTGTTTTGTGGCTGGGAACGTCGTCATCCGTGCTTTAGTTTCATCATCATGAAAAAGTCAAAGCCATCAGGGCATCATTATCGTAAAAAGAAAAAATAGGGAATATAAAAAAGAAAGCGAAATATACAGGTATGTTAACTAATTGGTTACCTGTTCTCTACTACAAGCTGGTCGCTCTATCGTAACGTTGAGCAAAACATGACACTGAATATAAGCACGGGGGGACCACACGTCATGCTCATTTATTTCAGCAGCAGAGCGAACGTCAGCCGAACGTAGCACCGCCCACAACATTTTTAGGTCGGGCGGTTCGGTCTGGACTCGATCCATAGGGGAGTAATATATGCCTGAACAGAAACTGTTCGGATCAATGAAATCATCAGGGCGGGCTTTAGACGATGACGGACAGATGATCAACAGTAACGTAATCATCCACGTCATCAAAGGGGCTTGGGTTATATTTGTTCGAACACTCGCGGCATACATTCACAACGCGAGTTCAGTCTGGCGCGTTTCAGGTCATGCCTTTGCAAGCTTAACTTTCATAGAAATTAATTTTAGAAGTTAAAAGACTTACATCGCTCACAATAGCTCCGTTTAAATGAGTGCCTGTAGCTGAGCTGAGCTGTGAGTGTGATCTCCATCCCTCATGCGCGGGTTCAAAACATGAGGAAATGGCTCCCTCTGCTGGCTGTAGTCTTTAGCCTTTGGCCAAACATTCCTCCTATGATGCAAATATCGTCAATTTGTATCATAGGAGGAATTTTTCCAGAAATGCTTAACTCTCTTGTCTCAGGGAGATATGAGGGGGGAAAGCACAATCATTTGAATATACTCCAGGGTTTCTTCTGATACAAAGCCATATGCTAAAAGTCTCATTTTTAGACAATAGTGAATTTAAAACAATTTCTGTTTATGCTTTTAAATATTTTCTGTTTTGTTTTAGGGTCTAATCTGTAAATATGTCTTTTCCCTGATCCTATAAACAAACTAAATATTAAAACACGATTTAATTCACTATTTTATCTGTAAAATCTGGTTATTCACTGTAAAATAAACATGTTTTATTGTTTTTAAAAAATCCAAAGATTATTGATGTTCGGTTTACAAGAAAAACAATAATTTTACCTCCAAATTTCACCTTCAGTGTGTGTGTGTGTCTTTATCATGTTTATGACATTAACTGGCAATTTCTGATTAAATCCATTTTTTCAGTGTATAAATTTACTCTGGATTAGACCCTAAAATAGAAATATTAATTGTTTTTAAAAGAAAAAGAGAAATAATTGTATTTAATTCCCTATATTATACACACACACACACACACACACACACACACACACACACACACACACACACACTCACACACATTTCCACACAGCTGAAGTAACCCTTTAAGTAATACTGTCATAACTATAACAACCTGTTTGAACCTGCAAAACGGAAGAAAAAAACCCCAGAAGAAAAACATTTAAATGAGTTACATGATTTCAGTGCATATCAAGAAATAACTTTAAAAACATGTTAAATTAAATAAATATCTTTATGCTGTAATAGTGCATTTGTAAAAGTCACAGACAGATTAATACCCATTTTATTTTTGCAATAATTCATAAATGTTTCCCTTAATGTTATGTTTTGTTTGGATTTTTGGGGGGTTTGACAATATGAATCTTGCCTAGGGTGCCAGAAAGGCTAGAAGCGGCCCTGGTTATGGGGATACATGAGGGTGAATAAATGATGGCAGAAGTTTTATTTTTGGATGAACGATTCCCTTATCAATCATTGCATCATGTGTTATCATCTCATCCCCCTGTAGGAGTGGTTTACGGTGTATGAGCACAATCGCCGCACTAACTGCACCGTCTCTGACCTCGTCCTGGGAAACGAGTACCTGTTCCGCGTCTACAGCGAGAACCTCTGCGGTCTCAGTGAAGAACCCTGTCTGAGCAAGAACACCGCCATCATCGCCAAAACTGGTCAGTGCGGAGAACGGAATAAACCTCAGAAAGAATTCACAATAAAAAAAAGCTGAGTTATTTGACTGAACTGCAAAAACTGTTCAAACGGATTAAAACAGAGATTATGGTTACTATTGTTGACCAGATTCTTCAGGATTCAAGATTCTTGGAAAAAATGCGTTTTGAAAAAATAAAAATAAAAATGCAATTGGGTTGTTGATGTGACGGCATTTTCATTGTCACACAAGATAAAAACGTATATAATTAGTATAGCCATATATTTTTATATTTCATATAAAAACTGATTTGTCTTGAGAGTTTTGAAATTTGAGCCAAATCTCAAAATTGACATGGTTCAATAAAGTACAACTTTTATACATTTAAAATTAAAGCATACAAATATTGATAATATTTTAGTAAATTACAATAATTTTTTCCATCCCAATATTTCTACAAGTGTAGGAACGTTATACATTTTGTCACTGAAACCCATGTCCTTCAGCGTGACAGTATCCTGATTTTAAATCAGGCAATTCACTGACACCTGTAATTAGTTGAAGGACCCCATTCAAGCCCATGACATGTGCACATGGTAAGATTTTGTCTCAGAACTGTTCAAATATTTAACTTTTTTGGAGTCACTATAAAAGTGTTCATTTCTGTGGTAGTTTGGTTTGACACCCCTATATTCTTTCTGTCACACCATAGGACACATTTCAGTTAAAATGTTCAAAAAACAGTGAAAGAATTGACAAAGTTAGTGACCCCTTATATTTTATAAGTGTATGCATTTTGTCTTCAAATATGCATTTTGTCTTCAAAATTGATGTTTTACCAACAAAAAGCATTTTTCACTGCTTATTTGTCAATTACCCAATTGCGTTTAAAAAATCCAGGTTTGCAGTGCTTGTTTGTAGAGCTGCAAAATTTGGCCAAATAAAATGTCATATTTTTATTTAATGAAATGTATGTATATATTAAGAAATATTACTTTTAATACAGTATTTAAAAAAAGTAATCATTCATAATAATTTAAGAAACGGGAAAAAAATTGACTTTCTTGACGAGTGGCGCGCTTCACTCTACAACACCCAGCTCATGTTTATTTGGTAAAACTTTACAATAAGGTCTCATTTGTTAACATTAAAACATTAACTAACATAAACTGACAATGAACAATTTATTTTTACAGCATTTTTAACCATTGCTAATGTTGATTAATAAAATAAATGTCATGTTCACAATGGATATTGTTACTTTTCATCTTAAATATGGATTAGTAAATGTTGAAGTTAACATGAACAAAGATTACTAAGTTAAATGGTGTAGAAGTTTTTTCCATTGTTAGTTGATGTTAACTAATGTTAACAAATGCAACCTTTATAAGTCTTTGTGATTTGATAATTGGAAGCCATATTGTGATTTTGGCTTTATGTGCAACCCTATAACTAA
Organism: Pseudorasbora parva; assembly: GCF_024679245.1. Classification (NCBI taxonomy): domain Eukaryota; kingdom Metazoa; phylum Chordata; class Actinopteri; order Cypriniformes; family Gobionidae; genus Pseudorasbora; species Pseudorasbora parva. Next base: position 3,370,240 of record NC_090195.1, read on the forward strand.
TACAGTAATATATTGAAACAAACATTTAATGTAGTCAGGATTGTGTTAGGATTTTGCTGCATGTAATTTGAGAATATCAGTGTTTGTAGATTTTGGTGTCAATTTTCTCAATGTCACATTGCCAGATTTGGAATATAAACCCCTCCCGTACAAGGAAAAGGACATGACCTCTCCTCCGAAGTTCACGGCACCCCTGGTCAATAGATCTGTAACTATAGGCTACAGCACCGCCATCAGCTGCGCAGTCAGGGGCTTCCCTAAGGTAAGACACAATGATCAGCTCAACATGCAAACGATATTTAACATGTGGAAGGAATCCTTGTCTTAAAGGGTTAGTTCACCCAAAAAATAATTTACTCACCCTCAAGCCAGCCTAGTTTATATGAATTTCTTCTTTCAGCCAAACACAGTCAGAGTTTTCGTATTAACCCTCTGAACCCTGAGCTGTTTTCTGGGCCCTGGAGGTGTTTTGACATGCCCTGACATTTATGCTTTCTTCAGTTGCTTTAAAACATATTAATAGCTTAAGTCTGATTCAGTGGCAGCGTTTCACAAAAACCCAGGGTAATGCATGAGTCCTTCTGGCCATACAGCAACATCATTCCCAAATAATCACATTAGCCTACATCTCAACAAAATGTGGACAAATCCACTAAAAGAGCCACTAAATATACTAACAGCAACAACAAAAACAGTGCACATACTGAAACAACCCTATAAGCCTTCATTGTGACTTAACTAAACACGACATGTGAGAGAAATTGAATTTTGTACTATAATTATAATTTGTACTAATCAGCCGTTAATGCGATTCACAACTATTCTCTTTTACAAACGTTTTTTATTTCTGTGATGGTGTGGCTGGAACAACATACAAAGTATGACAAGTGCATATTATGTGCTTTATTTAATGTAAAGTGATTTTAAAGTGATGTTGATATCATTTTTCATGACCTTTATAGACCGCTTTACTGAAAGCAGCAATAGATATTTCACCCCAGATCTTGACAATAAATTAATGCAAACAACTAATGTTTGAACTGTCAGCTCAAGGTGAACGAACAAATGTATTCTATGATTTAAAAAAAAGTTTTAGTCACTCAGTATGTTTTTTAATCATGCTGATATGGTATAAGATTTGGGAATGTACTTATTCATTTTGTTTTAATGCAGCCAGTGCGCTTGTAGAGCGAATCCTGCCCACACGCTCTTCTGATTGGCTGGGACTGTTGATTCATTGATTTTTGAGTCGAGTCTGGTTTTTCGCTTGTTGCATCAAAGCGACAACCTCACTCGGTTTCTCTTGAAGTCAATACGGAAGTAACTTAAACTGCAATTCCTCAACTGGCCACTAGGGACCGGCTCCAGAAGGGAGCAGAATCTCATTGAGCCCCATGTTAAAATTCTCAACTTTAAAGCAGAAAAAAACATGTTTACAGTCTGGTACTAATTGTGGTTTTTGTCTATATAGCTAATTTTGCCCTTCATGACATATGTGAGGGGAGTGAATAACTCATTCGTTTACATTATATAAAGCCTTAAAGTTCTGCATAATTAAGGGCGTGGCCACTTTGATTGACAGCTGGATAGCCATTTATCCACTGTGTGTTAGTCATCTTGTCACCTAAGCTCCGCCCACGTCCCGCCTCTTCGCCCATTTTCTTTTATCCGGGCGTGATGTGCAATGTCCAAGATGGCGACGGCTAGCTCGTCTCTACTTTGCGCTTCAAAACTGCACTCCAGAATCCTATTGGTGACGTCGCAAACACTACGTCTATATTTTTTTAATAACTAACTAAAAGCTGTTTATTTCCCCTGCTTGCAACTGCCATACGTAAGCTCCGCCCTTAGCCTGACTTAAGCATTTGTGTTAAAGGTCCCGTTCTTCGCGTGTTTTTGAAGCTTTGATTATGTTTACAGTGTGCAATATAACATGAGTTTCGCATGTAAAAAAACAGTATTTATCACACAATTTACTTATCTGTACAGCGCTGTTTCCTCTGTCCTAAAAACGGCCTGATGATTTCCTTGTTCTATGAAGTCCCTCCTTCAGAAACACGTAATGAGTTCTGATTGGGCCAGCGCTTCCCGTGTTGTGATTGGACAGCAGTTTAGCGCACTTTGCCCGGAAAGGTCCCGCCTCATACCATAACGGAGAGATGCTGGCGCTCAATGCGCGCTCTTCTCCACGTGGGAGAGCAACAAGACCACTCCCCCTTTTTTGCGTGTTCTTGTGGGCGGAGCTTTAGTCAACCAACAGTTCTAGTGACGTCATCACAGCAGGAAGTGCAGCGGTGTAGTCCAAACCGGCCATTCGCTGTAGGCTTTGAAAGGGAACTTCTGTTAAATAAAATATCGCGCTTGGCATTGAACTTTGAGCTTTATAATTTTACAGGTATTATTTATGCTCCAACAGCAACATTACACACTAACTAAAGTTTGAAAGATGGAATCGCAAAGAACGGGACCTTTAATTTCGTTAACGAAAATATGATGAAAAATGTACATCGACGACCTTTTTTCCATGACTAAGACGACATGACGTCTCCTTAAACGATAACTGTGACTATATCAACATACAATATCACTAACAAAAAAAGGCAAGACTAACATCTAGTTTAAAAATAAAAACCTGACAAAATCACTCGTTTTTGTCAGGGAGGAAAACAGGAGCATTGGAGCGTTCATGCTTGCGGTCAGGAGCGCAGGGGACACTTTCAAAATGGGGAGGCCAACTCTAAGCAAAAGCCCAGTTAGTAAGATCAGATGTATATATATATCTTAAACCTCTTGGTGTTTCTGTCCAGCCAAAGATTATCTGGATGAAGAACAAGATGATAATAGGTGATGATCCAAAGTTCCTCATGCAGAATAACCAGGGGGTTTTGACGCTCAACATCCGCAAACCCAGCACCTTTGACAGCGGGAAGTACTCTTGCAAGGCTGTAAATGAGCTCGGAGAAGATGAGGTGGAGTGCAAATTGGAAATCAGAGGTAATATATGTGTGTGTGTTTAAACGAATAAGCATACTAAATAATGCCTTAGTAAAAATATAAAAGGGTTATATGTTAGGAAATACTATTAGCTCAGTATAAACCCCACCATGATAAACCATGACCTGAGCTGGAACAAGAGCTGATTGTTTTAAAAGCAGTACTGCAGTATTTCACAAGAGGGCGCATGGAGTACGGGGTGGCTTCAACGCTTCCTTAATTAAACTGCTGTGTCATGTGTTCTGAAACCTCTGTAAAACATCTCAATATGCCATCAGACAACATTCAGCTGGGAAGTGACACAGACAAAATATATGAACAAACAATCTTATGCAACCTAACGTCTCTCAGGCAATTGAGTGTTCAAGTCATTGTCTGAGGATGATGTGATTTAATGTATGTGTGTCATACGGACTGCACACAGAATTCAAGATGCAGGAAACGGCTAGATGCTTTATGGATTTCCTCCCACGCAGCATTTTACAGAAAGATAATTAAAGCAGGAAAGTCGTACTTAATTTCACATGTCTCTTTTTAGTAATGCCACTGGCTGGCGTAATGTGGAACATTTAAAACAGCACATTATCATAGCGCTACGGTTCTGTATGCAGAACACATAAAGTAGATATTAGCCACATTTCCTGCTCATTCCACCCACTAATCATCACAATTTACAGTTAATATTCATAGGCCACTAACTTATTAACATTCATCAGTTCACACAACTTTAAAAAGGATCATATTTATTCAAATACATTCATTTACCTCTTTTGATGGCCAAGACAAAATGTATTTAAATCTGAGGATGTTAACATTTTTATTTTGTCACCTTGTATTAATTAGAAAGTGTTTTTGACAGGTATCATATTTATTATCCAAAATAAAAGGAAAATGTATTCAAAAATAGAATATTTATATTATTTTCATGACAATTAAATAAATGTATTTTTAAGTCCCAGGTCAATTTTATTTTCAAAATAAAAGGGAAATATATTTTTAAAACAAATTAAATAATAATCATGTTTATTATTTTCATGACAATTAAATAAAGGTATCAGGTCATATTTATTTTAATAAATGTATTTATATTTTCATAAATAAAAGGAAATATATATTTTTTAAAAAGTAAATAATACTATTTATATTATTTTCATGACAAAAAAATAAATGCATCATTGAGGTCCAGGTTATATTTATTCTCCAAAATAAGGGGAAAATATACATAAAAAAATAAAAAATATTTATATAATTTTCATGACAATTAAATAAATGTATCATTGATGTCCAGGTCATATTTATTCTCCAAATGAAAGGAAAATATATTTAAAAAATAAAATAATAATATTTATATTATTTTCATGACAAATAAAAAAAATTATCATTGAGGTCCAGGTCAAATTTGTTCTCCAAAATAAAAGGAAAATATATTTTTAAAAATATAATAATAATAATAATTTTTTTTTCATGACAAATAAATAAATGTATCATTGATGTCCAGGTTATATTTATTCTCCAAAATAAAAAGAAAATATATATTTAAAAAAAATTAGAATATTTATATTATTTTCATGACAATCAAATAAATATATAAATATATCATTGAGGTCCAGGTCATTTGTTTTCTTAAAATCAGCATAAATAAATTCAGTATAACAAATACTACCACGGTTTATACTTTTGATATACACTCAATTTACATAATATATCATTATTGTTTTATGAGTAATGAGAATATTTCTTCCACATAAATGGTTGAGAGGTTTTGGGTGACAGCATATCATATCTCATCTCTTCTCATAAATACACTCACTCACTCACACACACTCTCTGTCTCTGTCTGTCTCTCTCAGCCACACCGATAGAGAAGAAGGAGTAGGACGAATGGAAGCAGCAGAGATGAAATGGATCGGAAATGACATTGAGTATGATCGGCCCTAAACTTCTGTTTTAAAGTCATTTGTGTTTGCCAGGCTCATGAATGACTAACGGCGGCTCACGTGTTCTTAAACTCGCGCTCTGGTTTTGTAGCTTTTGAAGGCTTTGAATAACGCTCGGTTGACTGCATTAAGCCCCAGTGAGAAGTATTTTTATCAAAACTATAGCAACCGATGACGTTGTGCAATTATGCATGTTCAAAAACAATGGCTTTAATAGGGACTGAAAACAGAACCGTCCTTTCAACATGTATTCGATGCATCTCCTCTTCATTAGTGATTTTAAGGTTAAAACAGGTGATCGATTATCAGTTATTATTGATAGCGGTTACATACCTTAATGCTGTCTGAAATGAATGACATCAACTGGAATTGTGCTTTCATTTTGCTACAAAATCTGCACTCAGAACTGAACTGTATATGTAACTTGTATCTGCATTTGTTGTGTCGCAGGACAGAAAATAAACTATTTTATGGCAACTGCACCCTCACTGATTTCACAACACATCTGCAGAGTAAGACAAAGCACACACACAAACACACAAACTATATTTTCAAAGCCCACTAACTTCCTATTTTACACTATATTATAGATCCGCTAATCGGTTTATAATAGAAATAATTAAATAAAGAGTTTACCCAAATTAAAAAAAGCCTTAATGGCTCTGATTATATTAGGTAAAAGACATTAATTGACCCGTTTTGATGGCCTATACAACATGTATTTATATTGTATCAGAATTGTTTATATTATGTGTGTGTGTGTTTACACCGATCAGGCGTTATATTATGACCACCTTCCTAATATTGAGTTGGTCCCCGTTTTGCTGCCAAAACAGCCCTGACATGTCGAGGCATGGACTCCACGAGACCCCTGAAGGTGTGCTGTGGTATCTGACACCAAGATGTTAGCAGCAGATCCTTTAAGTCCTGTAAGTTTCGAGGTGGAGCCTCCATAGATCTGACTTGTTTGTTCAGCTCATCCCACAGATGCTCGATTGGATTGAGATCTGGGGGATTTGGAGGCCAAGTCAACGCCTCAGACTTGTGCTCATCAAGCCTTTCCTGAAACAACTATTTCTTCCCATAGTGAATTCTGGTGCCATGTGTTCCCCAGGTAATCAACACATGCACCTGGCCATCCACATGATGTTAAAGAAAACGTGCTTCATCAGACCAGGCCACCTTCTTCCATTGCTCCGTGGTCCAGTTCTGATGCTCACGTGCCACTGTTGGTGCTTTCGATGGGGTCAAGGGTCAGCATGGGCACCCTGACTGGTCAGCGGCTATGCCGCCCCATACGCAACAAACTGAGATGCTTCTTGAGCAGTTTGAGCTCCAGTAGCTCGTCTGTTTGATCGGACCACACGGGCCAGCCTTCGCTCCCCACGTGCATCAATGAGCCTTGGCCGCCCATGACCCTGTGGCCGGTTCTCCACTGTTCCTTCCTTGGAGCACTTTTGATAGATACTGACCACTGCAGACCGGGAACAGCCCACAAGAGCTGCAGTTTTGGAGATGCTCTGACCCAGTCGTCTAGCCATCACAATTTGGCCCTTGTCAAACTCTTTCCTGCTTCTAACACGTCAACTCTGAGGACAAAATGTTCACTTGCTGCCTAATATATCCCACCCACTAACAGGAGCCGTGATGAAGAGATCATCAGTGTTATTCACTTCACCTGTTAGTGGTCATAATGTTATGCCTGATCGGTATGTATGCATGTATATATAATTATAAAAACTATATAAATCTTTTAAAAATATATATTATAAAAAGCATTGTCATTTCAGTTTGACTTGGCCAATTTACTGTATTAATTTGCATAAATCATTGCATGCAGTTGTGCTCAGCCACTTGGTGCTGCTGAGGCAATGCTGTAAGACCCGTCACCATAGTTTCTACAGGTTTCCATGGCAACTGAGCCACTATATATCAGCCGAGATGGAGGGGAGAACAGCGGAGGAGAGCAGAGAGGTGAGCTTTGGAAAGCAAAGGGGAGGGGAAAGCCAATGAGGGGAGCGGAGGGGAGAGTCAGACAGCAGGGGAAAGGAGGAAAAAAAACACTGGCATGTCTTCAGAGACAATAAATACATGCATGTTAGAAAGAGAGAGAGAGCGGGCTATTTTCAGCCTGTGGTTGTCATGGAAACAGAGGCCTCGCTACTGATGCAGACGTTCAGTGCTCACAGATGCTCGGCACTTGAATCTGATTAACAACAACTGGCGATAACTATCCGATATATATCAAATATAACGAGCCAACACAATCACTATGACCTTAACTAGTACGGGCCTTTAGAAGGCTTCAAAACGTTATAAAGCACTACTCTCATCTCGTATTGTATAAGCGTCCCAGATGCTTTTTGCACCAATGTAGACGTCGTCAAAAAGCATCTGTCAGGAATACAGTAATGCATAGAGTCAGCGAGCGAGCGGGCGCATCATTGCGGATGATTTCTACGAGTGAGAACACTACATGCTGATGCTCGATCACTGTTTTCAATCACTTGATTACCAGCACCCGCTCACTCCTCTCTGAAGGACAGAGGGTTTCCCACATTTCACAGTTGCTATGGAAACGCTGCAACGAGAGCAGGGAGTGTATGCAGGAAGTGTGTGTGGTGTATAGGTGAAGACCGGGATGAACGGTGTGTGTGGATTCAGTGTTTACTAGATAGACATTACTGCTCAAAAGTTTGGAACAATTAGGATTAATTCCTAATGTCTCTTCTAGGCTGCATTTATTTGATAAAAATGTAAAAGATTTGACCATTTAAAGGGATACTTCACCGCCTTTTCATATTAAACTGTTATTCCTTTAACTAAGACAAGTTGATACACACCTCTCTCGTCTGAGTGTGTGCTCTTAATCTCTCTGACGCGCCGTGACGATCTGATAGCATTTAGCTTAGCCCCCTAAGCCCAGTTCATTCACTATGGTACCAAACAGAGATCAAGTTAGAAGCGACCAAACACCTCCACGTGTTCCCTATTTAAATACAGTTACACCAATAGTTGAACGATCAAGTATGGTGACGTAAAATAAAACGTGGCGCTTTTCTAAGCGGATTAAAAAGGAGAACTATAATGTATGGCGGAATAGCACTTCTGCGAGTACTTCGTCCCGGCCGAAACATCTTCCCTTACATACCTGTTCTCTATGTGAATATAGTAAAGTGTAATTTATTTCCTGTGATCAAAGCTGAATGTATCATCATTTCTCCAGTCTTCAGTGTCACATGACCCTCTCATATGAGGATCTGATGATCAAGAAACATTTATGATTATTATCAATGCTTGAAAACTGTTCATATTTTTGTGGAACCCATGATATATTTTTCAGGATTCCCTGATGAATAGAGAAATTAATTTGAAATATAAATCTTTTGTAACATTATATATGTCTTCAAAGGGTTACTTCAGCGATTAGCATATGGCTTTGTATCAGTAGAAACCCTGGAGTATATCCAAATGATCGTGCTTTCCCCCCTCATATCCCCCTGAGACGAGATATTTATGCATTTTATTTCTGGAAAAATTCCTCCGATGACGCAAATATCGTCAATTTGTGTCATCAGAGGAATGTTTGGCCAGAGGCTAAAGACTACAGCCAGCAGAGGGAGCCATTTCCGCATGTTTTCAACTCGCACATAAGGGATGGAGATCACACTCACAGCTCAGCTACAGCCTCAGGCATTCATGTAAACGGTGCGGCCGGCGGAGCAAAGTGAGTGTTTTAACTTCTCAAATTAATTTCTATGAAAGTTAAGCTTCCAAAGGCATGACCTGAAAATGTGCCAGACTGAACACGCGCTGTGAATGTATGCCGCGAGCGTGGATGCGTTTACTTCAGCTCTCATCATGAGAGCTCATTCAGCTCATCACGATGTATGTAATCTGACTCCTGCTGCGTTTGTGCTGACACGCTCTCAGCGTCTAAATCACTTATTGAACATACGTTCAGTTTTTAATTGTAGTATCTGTTCTTTAACTGAACTGATTTTATGAAGATGATCACGGTCGCGGTGGGAAAGTGAAAGTGATTCAGTAATCTAGTAGCGGTGGCTTTGGGAGCGGCCTCGTAGGGCAGCAAAGCATTCTGGGAATTGTTGTCTTTCATCCCCATGAGACAAAAATACATTTTCTGTCTTTTCTCAGTCTAGAAAGCACCAATTAAAAAAATAATTTCACATTTCTACTACATTAATAACCCAGTTTAAATACAGATTCATCTTCCCAGCGCTGAAGTACTCCTTTAATGTCACTTTGATCATTTTAATTCCTCCTTGCTTAAAATTTTCTTTCTTTAAATCTTACCCTAAACTTTTGAATCATGGTTTCCACAAAAATATGAGCACTCAACATTGATAATCATAAGCTCATAAGTTTCTTGAGCTCAAATCCTCATATTAGAATGATTTCTGAATTATCATATGACACTGAAGACTAAAGGAATAAATTACACTTTACTATATATTCATAGTTAAACAGTTATTTTAAATGGTAAAAATATTTTACAATTTAACTATTTTTACAGTATTTTTTATCAAATAAATAAAGCCTTGATGAGCATAAAATGATCATCATTATTCCAAAGGTTTGACCAGTAATCTAAATGACTTGTTTCCTGTTTGGTCAATCACAGCATTCTGCTGCCAGATATTCTTGTATAATGAATCTAAACTGTACTGTTCTTCGCACTTCCTGTCTCTCGCGCCCCTCTTCTCGCATGAATAACTTACACAGTCGTCCATATACATTCATTTACTTAAGTAGCCGTGTAATAAGTCAGCTCATGTACAGTCATCCAGTCATTATCACAAACAAACCCGGCTGCCCTATAGGGGTGTATTTTGTGGTAATGACTGCACACTTTGCCTTATGTAACATGCGACGTGTGTGCGATTGAGAATCAGAGACTTCATGTGGTTCCCAACTGGTGAGTCGAAAGGTCACGGCAACATTTATTAAATGCAAATAATAAAATGCAACTAACTATAACCATGGATAGTTTGGATAGCAAAATATGCAATTTGCAATGTGCTGGCGAAAGCATGAGACTTTAAGAGAAACATTAAAGACAAGCCAAAGAAATCATATGTCAATTTTCTTATTCAGCCTGTGTGCATTTCATGGCAATATTAATACATCTCAGTGTTTGGTGTTAGTGATAGTTCACCCGAAAATGAGAATGTGATGTTTGTCTGCTGACCCCCAGGGCATCTGAGATGTGTTTGTTTCTTCAGGAGAACACAAATGAAGATTTTTAACTCAACCGTTGCTCGTATAATGCATATCAATGGACTTGACATGCATTATATATATTATAATACATATTTTATATATATATGATCGGACCTGGATTTTACTCTCATAGAAATCCACCCATTGACATGCATTATACGAGCAACAGTTTGAGTCCAAAATCTTCATTTGACCTTCTTTGGTGGAAGTAATGGCGCTGGGAATACTAGATGAGAGTCGTCTGATATGAGGTAAAAAATAACAAACACTTTTGTGTTTCTCACAGAAACCGATCGTTTCGTGTCTTAAGACATCAATGTGTCGCCATGAGACAGGGTGTAATATGGATTCGTATGTCTTTGTTTTTTACTCTCAGAAATACACCCCATTGACATGCATTATACGAGCAACAGTTGAGTTAAAAATCTTCATTTGTGTTCTTCTGAAGAAACAAACACACCTACATCTCAGATGCCCTGGGGGTCAGCAGACAAACATCACATTCTCATTTTTGGGTGAACTATCACTTTAAGGACATGTTTGTATGATAGATAATTATCCTGTATTGGCTCTGAGTCTTGAATGAATAACCAGTTGAGAACCACTGCAGAAAGCAATTTACCATATTGCTAACTTCCACTAGACCACGCCCTCTTTCCAAACCCCGCCCTCTATAGACATGAGTCACATCAAGACAGCTTTACTGATTGGCTAACGAAAAAGGCACAGGTCCCTCCCCATCTCAGTTTATGTATTATTTACAGCATCTTTAATCAAAGTTGAGCATAAAGACACACAGTCAGAGTTTCTAAAGCCAAAATGTCCATGTTTTATTGGTAAAGAGCGTCTGTGTAGCGAATGGCATAGTGCAGAGGCTCACACGCACAGTTAAGCATTTGCCACAACCTTTGACCCGGAACTGATGGCCAATCAACTACAGCTCTCCACAGCCGAACCACACAGCATCGACATAGAAAAGAAACCAAATCAACTAAAAATACTCAGTACAAATAAATAGGTAAACAGATGAAGAACAGAGCCGATATCAGCAGTACTATATTTTTTTATGCAAAAAAAAGATTGATTTGAAGTTGTTTTTTCTTTTCTTGAGGAGTGTGTTGTTCTAAAGACAGAATAAGAGAGAAATATATGAGTGAATCTCACAAAACTGGCTAACAACTGGTTTTTGGGTCCCGATTAATAGTAAGAATTAAAAACATCATTAGTTTTTGCGAAACACATTTAACATTTTCATAGCAGAAAAAAATCTATTCTACAATTTATCAGAAAAAGAGACAAATAATCACTCAACATTGCAACAAAAAACTTTTATGAGAGATTTTATATATGTAATGCATTTTATATATATATATGTGTGTGTGTGTGTGTGTGTTTTTATGTATTACAGTAATAAGAACCAACACAGAAAACTGGGTATTACAAACAACATATCCATGTAACAGCAGCAGCAATTTGTCATAAAATGAGTTAAAAATGTCACATAGGCATTATTATTTTCTCTATGCACAAGATAATTTTGTTCATTTGATACTGTGCTGAAATGTGACCTGTTTTCATGAGATTCACCCATAAATAGAAGGAGAGAAAGTTCCCAAAAAGCTCTGTTTCAAATCCTGAAGAACACGTGTTCTGTTAATGGTAAGTCAAAAAATAGAGAATATTTACATCTTTAGATTATATACATGGCAATATATGAACACATGGTCAGTGTGAGAACGTGATAGACAGAGACGGAGAGAGAAAGACCCTCCACATCAAGAATCTGCTTCATAATACAATCTTTCTGTGCCGATTCAGAAAGCGCTTCAGTGCCTCGTCTTAAAACACACGGCCTCAGTCTTCATCTCACAGCCAGTGAAATCAGCTTAGAGCAGCTTTCTGAAATGGGGAGAGGTTTAGATGAATTGTCTCTCAGTAGCCGTAAGGGTAATGCGATTTTGCGGGCTGCAGAGAGGATGCATAGAGGAAAAGAACAACCTGCTACAGGACAACACACGCGTCTAAACTCTGACATCCTGTCTGAGGCAGGGCAGGGTTTAGCCATTTCGCATTTCACAAGTTTACGTGATAAAATAGAGGTATGGAAAGGTTAAAGGTGTGGTTTGCTGGCTTTATCGCCCGTCTGTGACTCTGACTTGAGCAAAGACACTGGTAGTTGATGTGTGTTAGCAATATGCTGGTGTACTCCTAAAAAAGAAAATTTCCAAAATGATCTGAGATATGCATTTAAAATGTACAAACAAAATGCTCTCTAGAATTTTAATCTCACCTATTACGGCTAATTAGCAAAATCAAGGTTCAATTGTGGTAACTGGCTGTTTATGTAGCTTTCAGTGGGCTAAAGTGTTCAAATCTGAACGACGCAAACACGCCGGCCGGTGTATTTGTTCATTTATAAGAGCATCTCGTATGATTTGGTGTCGAGGACACGTTCCTCACATTAACCTTTTACGTATGCGATGCTGACGTAATTCTGATCTACCCATGCTCCGCATCAGCCGATGAGGGTCAGGTGCTACAATAAGCTTTTAAGATTATTTCCTGGCAATGATGTTGTTGCTAAGCAACCCCACTGGATATTCAAACACAAACAGCTGTAGGGAGTAATAGGCAAAGCAATAAAAGAAACAGAAAAAATATAGTTTGTCCTGTAATTTCATTATGAAGAATAGCAGGGGGACATTTGAGAGGGATATAATGTCCTCAGGTTGCTGAGCTATGTATAGCACTTCAACAAAAATTAATAATGTCGAACTAGATTCAGTGGAGAAAACAACTGCCCGCTCGGTCAAATTAAGTCCCGCTTGATTCATGAACGTTCCCACCTTCTGCAAAAGGATGAATCAGTTGTATCAACAGCAGTTTGATAAAAAGATGATGAATTGGAAATTAAAAACCGAATAAAGTTTAATGCAGCAATTACAATAATACACGCATGTGTACTCTACTCCAGATAATGGCACATTGCACATTGTTATTATACAACTTCAAAGCCATTCAAGAATGAGGAACTTGATCACTAGCTTCATGTAGTCAGCAGTTGTTGTATGGCTCCCACGGAGGACCGGTCAGTCCACAAATCTCTTCAAAGAAAATAGTGAGGCATACAAGTCTCGCCAACGTTTAATCTGAAGTGACCCATTCCCTGAACCCTGACGCTTAACCAGCCCCTTAAACCCAAACCCACTGATTTGGTCTATAAACAGTATACTTGAAAATCTTTACATTAGATTACATGTCATATTGCAAAATCTTTCATCAGAAAAATCTGGACATTTTCACAATGTCTTTCATTCTCTCTCTGTTAAAAATCTAAAATTTTCAAGTCGGTGAAATTCTCCTGTGCTGCGTATCCCAGTATATTTCAAAGCTTTAATACAGCTTATTTTAAAGTCAACACGAACTCAAAATGGACACTGTTTACTTTCCTAACACACACACACACACATTCCTGGCCTTATTGTGCACGATTCAACTGTGCACGTTAGGCCAAGTCAAGAAAAAAAAAATCTTCAGAATCTTTTATCAAAACATAACCTGCGCCGCCTCTGAAACGACTTCCCATTTCGGCTAGAATCACCAATCCCTCCTGGCTCCATTCCGGTACACCCACTTTTCACGATCCAATCAATTTCTGATGGATAAAGTCAAGTCCCGCCCCACATCCATGTTTCACATTGAAATACTACAGAAGTTAAATGGCGTTTCATGTTGGCTTTAAGTCCAGATACGTTCTGCGCACATCAAAAACACCCAATGCCAGTGAAATAGCCCTTACACACTGCTGTTACTCTTCATTTCAGCGCTGACAGGCGAAAAGACAAACATATGGCACTCAAGATCTCTTCAAACGTAGATAAGCACAGAGAGTTTGCACTATGGCGGCTTGTTGTGGTACTATGGTACCTTTGCTGAGGACAGCAGCCTTAGTACTCTTATCGTTCACATGGAAAGGCTTCTTCTCTCTGCCCTCTCCTCTAGGTATGGTGTGTGTCACCCTGAAACTGGTGTCTTTAAGAGTTCGTATTTCTGAGCTTATGAACTGATCCTCACTTGTGCTAGATTCAGAATGTCATCATGAAGCAGAGTGAGCATGTGTTCTGGATCACAGCAGTTTAAGTCTTTATTTCTGAATTAGTCTCAGTTAATACTGTTCCTTACACACACACTCTCACACATACACACACACACTACCTACCGAGGTGAGTACGATGAATAATGATGTCAACCTCCGGGAAGTGTAAATGTGTGTATGCTTTTATACAGGTCTGTTAGCTGCTGTACAACGGTGTGTGTACTCGGTGTCGCTGGACTGTGGCAAACCAACACTTAAGTAATTACACTACTTTAATATAGACTATATTTTTTATACGCGGACACAACTCAAAAAGAACTGCAAAAAAGACGCTTGCTTTGGCACGTATGTACTCAACAGCGCCATGTCCACTTCAGTAAAAGCCTGTCTCTCTGTTCACTGAACGAAATATTCCATAATATCTGTCGGAAAGGGACGGAGTTCCACAATGTCAAAGACTTGACAGTCACACTGGCGTAATAAACCAGTCTACTTCCCGTCCTGCATGTGCACGTGTATGTGAGTAATCAGATCTGGGTCTCCTGGACGCTCTCCTTGGAGCCATTCGATAGCAACAGCGGCTCAGTCTGCACATTGGGAACGTGACTAAGGCCTTTCAGAGTCCCGTGGAAAGTCATCGCCATTGGGATAGGAATCGGCAGGGGAGGCGAGGTCGAGCCAGGGTTGTCACAGGAAGTCCCTATTTTCATGGTCGAAGCCTGATTTTGGGAGGATGTTTTGTTGTTGAGCATTCCAGTGGTCATGTTTAAGCCAAGCACGTTGTTGTTAAAGTGGTGCGGTTTGTAGTAGTGGTTCAGGTGATCCGCTTGCCCTACGCTCGGCAGGGTCATGATCTCAGGGTCGTGAATCCTTGGACTTTGCCCACTTCCTCCACCAGATCCTATTCCAGAGTGGATGGTGCTCCCTCCGGTGATGCCACTGGCTCCTCCCGCGGATCCAATCTCATCTTCGACGTTGATGATCTCGATGGCTCGTGCCGGCCCGTGGTGTTTGTGCAGTTGGTGCTGTTTGCGAAGCTTATAGAAGACGACCAGCATCACGGCCGCCATGAAGGTGATGGCCACAAAGCAGCCGATGATGATCTTGGTCGTCTTCATTACGTCCTCTAGACCCGACAGATTGGCGACGTCTGTAATGGAGACCGTGAACGGGTGATCGGGTGCACGCGTAGCTCGTGGTGACAAGGAGGACAGCATGGAACCAGTGGGGCCTGCAGATGCGGATGCGGCCGTCGGTCCTGGAAAGCTAATAAACGTTTCGTTGACGAATTGCCGAGCTGAATCGTGTCCGTCTTGCCCCGTCTCTACGGTTTCAACAGTTACCGTTGTGAAGTAGCTGTAGCCACTGCCTGGGTCCGGTGCAGAGACGTTCAACACAGCAGTTGCTGTGGTGTTGCCAGCAGAGTTGGTGACCATACAGGTGTATGATCCAGTGTCTTGCATGGTCACATTGGTGAAATTCAAGGTTCCATCGTGCAGGACAGAGATCCGGACTTTGTATGCGCCATGGGTCATCAGCGTCCCATTGGGGGTCAACCAATTAACAGAAGTCATGGATGTCCCAGTGCGGCATTTCAGCTCCGCTGCCATTCCCTCCGTCACGTTCAGGTCCGTTGGTGGCTCCACAATCACAGGTGCATAGCAGGTGAAGTCTCTCTGGTCAAGGTCACCAATGTACCTGCCCTTAGTACCTGGTGGGGCATGGCAACGTGCACAGCAAGTGGAGTTATCAGGTACGGTTTCTTTGAGCCACCAGCTCAACCACAGTACGTCACAGTTGCAAACCCAAGGGTTGTGGTTCAGATGGACACGCTCTAACTGCTGCAGTGGAGTGAAGAGGTCATGTGGCAAAGAATGCAGAGAGTTATGGGACAGATTGAGCTCCTCCAGGTTCTTGAGGTCATCAAAGGCATTCCTCTCAATGACGGAGATCCGAGAGTGCATGAGCCACAGTTTGCGTAGAGACACCAGGCCTTGGAAAGATCCAGGACGCACCACTCCCAGCTGGTTTCCTGACAGCTCCAGTTCCTCTAGCCGCACGAGAGGCGTCAAGTTGGGTACATCCTTAAGCCCGCACATGCCCAGATTCAGGAACCGTAGGTTCAGCAGCCCTTCAAATGCTGCCTCTGAGATGAAACTGAGTTTGCGCAACTCTCCGAGGTCTAACCGCCGCAGTGATGGCACGCGGTGGAAGGCGTACGCCGGGAGCGTCTCTATGGGGTTGTTCCTTAGCCAGAGTTCACGTAGCTTGCTCAGGTACTCAAACGCCTGTGATGGTACCAGTGGCAGTCTGTTGTCAAAAAGCTCCAGGGTGATAAGATTGGGAAGGCCATTGAACGCTCCCACTTCTATCTGACGAATCTGGTTCTTAGACAACTGTAAAATTTCCAGATGATTTAGGTGCTTGAATGTGTCTGATCTGATCACCTGCAGAGGAAGAGAGTGTAGTTAGTTACAACAGCCGACATATTCTGGAAATGGATTAGCATGAGTGACTTAAGATCAACGTATGCCAGTGTTAGTATGCATACCCACGATTGTTGGATCTTTGTTGTTTTGTTCTATTTCAGTACGTGCGTATGCGTGACCATCTGTCACCCAGTGATTAGAGATGACTGATCTACAATGCCTGATGGTTGTAGCATCGGAAGGTCTATCTATCCGAGCAAAGTATGTTTAGGACTAAAGCTTTGCAAGTCATTGAATTTTTGGAGGAATTTATGGATTTCTTGCAATGTCTGCGTTTCATTTCGAATAGAAATTCAATTTTTGGGTACTTGCATAATCACCTTGGGTTGATTTTGCTTGATAAGTTTTAGGAGCAGCACATTATTTAAAGTGTTAATGTTCTGCAGTCTTCTGAGCAACAAGTGTTTTTTGGGACATCTGAAATAAACTGATCACTTTAATCCAGCTCATTATCTAAACATTTCTCCATTTTCAAACAAATATGCTGGCGAGGTTCGATATAGCATGGCTGTTTTCTTATGTAGCTAATTTCAGCATGCATTACTCATGGAGGAAACGTTCTTAACATATATTTGGGTTATCGAGGAGGTTACCTGTATGGCGTTCTCTTGGAGGTTGAGGTATCGAGTATTGGACGAGATACTCTGTGGAACTTCATTTAGGCCTTTTCTGGTACAGATCACTCGACTGGCTTGATTGGAACAGCTGCAGGGAGTAGGGCAGGCGGGACTGGCTTCGGCCAATCTAGGTCCAAGGAGGTGTGGCCACAACAACAGTTGGACCAACCAGATGAGGGGGGAGGGGCTAAAAAGGCCTGTTACGATAGCAGCCTGCATGGCAACTGAATCATGTCCTGCCCCTTTCCTAAAGAAAAAGGCAAATAGTGAGCAACTCAACTTCGTAAATGTTTATTTTATGAGGAATAGCAAATATGGAAGTGTATTTTGAATAAAAACATCCACAAAACAAGAAAGAGAATTAACTTTTTTTACGATTAACTTGTGGAATCGGGTATCTTGTGGCATCAAAGTGAAATCCACACAGTTGTCAACAGCACTGGATGCTGCTACGGGAGTCTTCTGCTTGCCATCACAATCATCACAGTCAGCACTGGCCTTGCTTACTAGAAGAAAAAACACAGGACGGGGAACGAGAGAGAGAGGGAGAGAAAGGACGAGGGAGGTCAAAAACTGCATATATGTACAGCTTATCGTATTTCATATAGCTAAGGGTGTGAGGGTCAGTACATCAGCAACTAAAACCTGTGACCTGTGCAACTAAATACTGTGACCTCTAGCCCAGTCAAAGCTGAATTATCATTTCGATTCATTTCCACTTTATTACTCAAAACATGGAGCAGCCGCATCTGTAGCAATGACACAAAGTCTTTCTCTTTCAACCTTCCAGACTTGGATTGGTCTGGCCTTGACTTAAAAAAAAAACTGAGCTTTAATATTTAATTTGCCTGGTCGAGGGCAACAGGTTTGTCCGGTCAGAACGATGTCCAGCTCTGAAATTAAATGAGCAAATTAGTATTCTGTATTAAATGTGCATAGAAGTGTGGTTCTGCAAACATAAAACAGAATAATGAGAAAGCATTAATATACAATTATACAATGTTCACATTATTACTTATGTAAATGAAAACAGACATTTAATACAAACTGTACAAAGAAATGTGTCTGTATACATGGTAAACAACTCATGTCTGAAAGCTGATGTTTACGATGAATAAATTGAGAATAATGCTGATATTAAATGACCCATGACGAATGTTGGATGACAGTAATGCAATAGCAGCAGAATTGGTTTGTATAAACAGGTTTACAACTAAACATTCAGGCAGAAGGATGAAAAACTGACTGAAAATATGCAAGAATGTCAGTAAATGCTGCCTATATTTAAACAAATGTGTTTTTCCCGGTTTCTGCTCACTTTTTTTATTCAATCCTTTAACAGGCTCTGACAGTTGGGCTGGACAATAAACTACACATTTCTCAAGGGGAATGTCCATTTTTCTTTTCCCTGTCATTTTAGCTGACCAACAACACAAATCAATAGTTGTTTAAATATAAGTTATCATATGTTCACCACACAGTAATATAATTGTTAAATTATCTTGCTTCTTCCACATAATAGGCTATTGAGTAAAACCCAACACAGCAGTAGATCTACAAAATTAGCCTAATGTCAGTTCACACACAGGCTTATCGCTGTGTTAGTCGTAGTGGGTGCCTTACAACAAGCTACCAAACAATAATCGCTAACATATCGGCTCATGGAAAAATACTAATTTATTAATAACTCAGCATTGTCTGTATTAAAGAGAAAAGAATCACTTCATCCAATGTTTAAAGTGAATAAAATAGCCTTAACAGATACTTACTGGAGTGCCACAACTACTAAACAACAAAGTTCTCATCCAACGGGTGTGTGTGTGTGTGTGTACCAAACCAGTGTGAGGCAAGAGAGGGGGGACTCAAAATGTTAACTTAAAATGCATTTTTTTGACCCCTTTACATTTCTATTGTTTTACTACTTACACAGTTACTTTAAGTATATGTTGTTATATTATTTACAATGCACAATGTGGTTTTTAATGATATTTTTAAGGGTGGGACAACCCACAGATGGGGTGGGTCCTGACACCTATGGATGGACCAGAAATGAATCATGGCCACCATGGCCGTTTCTCAATGCCAAGCATGTGAATCTCAGACTTGGTAGTTCAAACTAGTTTGAGTAAATAAAATGAAATATGTCAATATGCACCACTCTGCCTCTTTTCATTATAAAAAATAACAGCCACACAAATCATTTACCTTTTAAAAGGAATATTACACATATTAATATGTGGTTCAGACAATAAGTGTGCATACGGTATATATGATTATCTTCACTGTAATAAAATTAAATATAAGATGAAACACAACCTTGTCTGTTTTTGTTAAATGTCAGTTGATCAATAATAGCCATTATAAAAGTATAAGTAAAAGAAATAAAGCAAACAATTCGGTCAAACGTACAAAGTCAGCGCTCTAGTCGTCTACAATGGTAAAGTTAAATATCCTAAAAATATAAGGTTATGTAACTTCACTTTGCTCTCAGTCAAAAGGATTTGCCAGGGAACAAATTATAGATTTATGAGACCAAAGATCTCCTGTTAGATCTACACAAGATGAATTATATCTCATGTTTAACCACCACAGAGACACCAGAGCCCGTGGCAGACGTCAGAAGGACTAGCTGAGGAAAGGCTGCTCTCGACGGGTTAATGAGCGCCGCTGATCGACTGGATCTAACTACCAAAACTTTTTTAAAAAAATGTAATAAACCACAGGTTCAATCTTTAAACAAGTGCATTCTCACCTGAAACTACATTTCACGACACCAACAGCAGTATTTTTTACATTATAAAGTTTTCTCCTCTGCCATTGATGGTCGGAGCGAGATGCATCCTCGATTAAAGGGGCGGATCAAGGACACATCCGGGGATTTGAACTGGACTCGGCTAGAGGTGAACTTTGAATTGGAACAGTATTTGGGCAGCGGATGACATTTGACAAGAACACGTATTGAGAAACCGCCCATCATGTGTGTATGATATTTACAATTACTGACATCAAAATGGAAGCCTAATCGAGACAGAAAAGACCAAAAGGGTTTTTAAATGCAAAGATAGGTGTGCATTTCCGCTTTAACTGTGTGACATTCACCTAATAAAACAACACATTTTAAGGCGCTTACATAAACTCACATAATCAGTGTAAGATCATGCACTCATTAAAAAAATTCATCCTACAAACCCAAGGCACAAGAAAAACATGCTCTGGTGAGATTTTGATCAGTTTTGACATGCGCAGAACACATGCGCACATTGAATACACACAGCAAAAGTGAGGTGAATTGGGTTTGGTTCAAAAGTTTACGACCTTTAACTGATAACACAACACGTTTACGAATTAATAAATACGATTATGTACACACTCATCAGGAATATTATTTTAAATGAATCCAAAGAAAGACAAAATGCACGATACAATTTTACCAGCCTACATATTGTTCTAATATGGCTCTGTCCATCACACGCAGGCGCATCTCTACAGTGTGTGTGTGTGTGTGTGTGTCTGTCACAGGTGCGGTGGTGCAGCTTCACTGTAACCATGACAACGCTAAATTGATTTGCAGATGCTGGATGTCGGAATCCGGTTGGGTGGCGGCGCTCTGTTTGCACTACGGCTCCGTTAAACCAGCCACAGGCCAAAAAACGAGTCGAATGCACAGATTAAACATTCATTTCATAAGTCATTATATTGATTATTAATTAACCTTCATAAGACATCAAATGCGGTGATCTCCATCATGACAGAGACTGCAGTGAGTCTGATGCTCGTGTGTGAGAAAATCGGTGCATCTGCGTTAGTGACTGCGGCGTCTTAACGGAGACCGCCGTACGCGCGTGAAATACACAAGTGAGGCCCCGACACACGCGCGCGCGCGCTCCCTCGCTCGCTCGAAGACGCGCAACAAAATGGCACACGGGTGTCTGTGTAATTCACCGATAATGAGAAAGAAAAATGCAAATCAAGCCAAGTCATCATTAACATCACCGACTGCCAAATCACCACAGCCCCAAAAGCCAGAATCTCTTCCATGAATACATATTTAAATAAATAAACCGAACAGCTAAATAAATAATGAAATAAAAGGGAATGCCGAATGAAAAATCTTACCGTTCTCCTCTCATGCATCCATCCCATCCTCCGGATCCTCGACTAATGAATCATGTTGAACACGAGGAAACCTAAATCAATCCACAGCATGAGTTAGAAGCACATCGATCAGATCCACAGAATTTCAGATTATGCATCTGATCAAATGCATATGCTACCTTCTCCTTTCTCCTCGCGCCGACTCGACGACTCTCCTTCTAATGATTTTCTCCGTTGATTCGGTGTCTCGCACAGATCCGGAGCGCGTCAGTGCGCGCGGACGCGGTGAATAACGGTGAATATATATTAACAGATCATACCACCGCTGGGGAAAAAAACCCGACGCAATCGCTCGCTGTAAAGTGTAAAAATCGAATGTAATTTGATTATCCGGGGTACGAGGCGTACAAACCTACTGGCGCATTTTTGTAAGTGTATGCAGGCAGCTCGTGCGCGTCGTGGCCGTACAGAGGGACGGATGCTGCACCCAGCGCAACATCTTACGTAAAGTCCGTAGCGACGGTCCTGAATACAGCGACCAACTGAAGAACGGACCACTGAGACATGCACAAAAACACACCTGCTGTCGCCCGATTCATACATCCATGCATACACACTTCATCCCATGCATCCACGCATCTGTTTAATCTGCACAGATGACTGTCAGCTCATTGGGCTTTGAGGATGGAATGATATTCTAGAATACTAAAGATGATATTTTGGCGCTGAGCTGCTTCAGAGTTCACCATGCATGCAAAAATGTATGGTTACACTTTATTTTAAGGTGTCTTTGTTACACTATAATTATACCTTTAAAGGAACAATATGTAAGATTTTTGGATTCAAATAACCAAAACCCACTAGAACAGTGTTATATATTCTGTTGACTTGTGTGCTTACATTATCCCAAATGTTTCCAAGAATGTTTAAATCCCGAGAAATAAGCAATTTTAACCTGGACATGGATCATGTCCATTCGTCGCCTGTCAGTGACATCATACCCGCGTTACCCTCGATTTCTGGATTTATTTTGTAGAAACCATGGAAACACCAGAGCCGCTTTAATATCTGATGTGTTTTATTAGACAGGTGAGCGACTGTTTGGATCATTCATCGACAGAAAACTGATCATTGTTCTCCAGCTCAACACAGTTAGTCTTATTGTTTAAATCTGGTGTTCTTGATTTACCGCACACAGTACCATGTTTTACCGCCTAATATCGATCTCTCACTGCGGTGTGAACAAGTGTCTCATAGTACCCGCTGAGTGAACGCACAGAGTAGCATTATAACATTACACACATCTGAGTGTGTTTAAAGTGATATGATAAACAGCGCTGCGTTACCACTAGGGTTGGGTACCATTCACATTTTAGCTGGTACCGCTACTCAACGGTACCTTTTTTCGGTACTTAAGAGATACAGTTTCTTTACCATTATTGATGCAAGTCATTTATAGAAGTGTTACTGACATTACGCCAGAGCTGCCTTGGTCTGCCATTGTCTTTAATGTTTGTTCACTGTAATATTTTCCAGTAAATAGTAGGCCATAGAGCTACATAATAAATTGAATTAATAAAAACAACCATATACATTTTTCTTTTTAATTAAATTTCTATTAAAAGATTTCCCACAAATTCTGTGTTGTGTATTTTCTGATAATCAAAGGAAGACATAAAACATGTATTTATCTTTTAATTTAATGAAACATTTTGTCAAACAAAGTTGCACAACCAAGTTTAATTTTTTAAGTAATTTAAACAGTATAAGTTTTGAAAGTTTATAATTATTACATTAGTGTTAGTATTATTATTACTCTGAGACGTATCTAAACTCTACTGTACATTTCATGTTAAACCAAACTTATTTTGACGGGTTGCCGAGTGTCTGTGTGTATATGACGGTAGTTTTCCTCAAATGAAACAGTAAAATGCTGATGAAGTGACTTAACTCTCAGAGCTGCTCTAGAGACGACGGACATGCGTTTATGTCCTCGTATGAGATGGAAACACGCCATTGTGTGTGTGTGGTAAATAAACTGCAGGTGAGCAACAATCATTCACACAAACACGCAGGACACTCAGGATTCGTGAATAGCCTTTTTGCTGTTTAATATTCACAGACACTAGTTTATATCACCAGGTGCGTTCTCAGGTACTGAAATGTGGTACCGATTGAATTATGTGAATAATTCGGTATAGTAACGAAGTAATTCGGTCCGTGCCCTTAAATGTGCAGAGTTCGGTACCCAACCCTAGTTACCACACACACACACACGAGCGGAAGCGGCAGAATAAAAGCTCAGCGAAATCAAGCCGTCATCAAGCTACACCTGTGTTTTGAACAAGCGACATCTAGCGGCGAAAAATTACATATTGTGGCTTTAAGCACTAAATAATATTAATGTTCGTGGTTAGGATTATGGTTTGGTTTAGGGTTAGTTACATGTAAAGTCCAAAAACATGCACAATTATTAACATGATATTGACTTAACAGACAATTCTGGTTAAAAATGTCTTGGATTTTGTTGGTTTATGCTCACAGCAAGTGGACTATTTAATGTCATCTGAGTCATATTTTCTTGTAGCTTGTTTAGTTTTGCTCGTGGTTTTTGAGGATGAAGGGGTCACAAAGCCTTTGCATCAAATCCACTTCTTTCTAAATCTGCAACAAATTTGATCGGATACATGGCAAGCGGTTTCTCCTTTAATGCATGATTATATATTTAGTCTTGGAGTTAGAATTGGTTTTACATTGCTGTCTGCGACCCTATCAGAACATTACGTTTAAGCATTTGGCAGATGCTTTCATCCAAAGGCACTTCCTTTGCATTTCAGGGTATTTTTCCCGCATTTCCTGCGAGTCAAACCCATGACCTTGACGTTGCCGGTGCCAAGTGTGACCTGGCTGTTTAATGGACTAAATTAGTTTTGTGATTGCGGGTGGATTAAATATATTACATTCACAGAATGATTATTGTGTTCACAAAATGGCTTTTCTTTCTTTCTTTCTTGTGCATTACGGTAACAGCGTTTGACATGAAATACAAATTAATTTCAGCCACAAAATCAAACAGGTCACACTTGGCGCTTTTCATACCGATACATGACTTGAAAAGCTCTTATCTGGCATGATATATTATATATACATACATACACTCACACACACACACACATATATGTTTTCCTGACACTGTTTTGACTCTTACACATTTTATAAGCTCTTCACGAGTTGTCAGCCGGTCAAAATACCATCATATGTATACATTTGACCGGCTGAGAACTCAAAAACATATGTTGTCATAACTTATTGAACATATAATTTTTCACATGTTCAATAAGTTATGACAACATATGTTTTTACATCGTTTTAACTCATCAAAATAAGTTAAGAAATGTAAATATATATATTAGTTATACAAGATGTAACTCATTTTTTTTAAGTCAGTTTAACATAATTTAAGTTGAAATAAACATCCAAGTCGATTGTACTGCAAAAGTTCAAAATTTGCCTTTTTTTTTACAGTAGAGGCTATGCAAATACAGCGAGCAGATTTAGCCCAGCACACAGCATTGTTTTTGATGTGCAGTAAGTTCAGTATCAAAATATATCCCTATGACTTTAGAATCTGTATCTTTAAGTTCAGTGTTAAAATGCCAGTGTAAACTCTAAACGGACCAGGATTAAATCTAAACCAAGCAAGTGAAAACACCCTATATACACACACACATACACACTGATCAGGCGTAACATTATGATATTGTGTTGGTGCCAAAACAGTCCTGACCCGTCGAGGCATGTGATCACACAAACATACTGAGCGATAAGAGACTCAACAACAACACTGACCTCTGATAGGCTAAAGGCCAGTTTTCGTCTTCAGATCAGTTTTAGACATGTCTGTATTTGTGAAAAGCATTATCCACAGGCACCAGGAAATACCCTGAATTCTGGCACCTTTCTATCAGAACCAGCATTAACTTCTGGAGCAGTTTGAGCTCCAGTAGCTCGTCTGTTTGATCGGACCCCACGGGCCAGCCTTCGCTCCCCACGTGCATCAATGAGCCTTGGCCGCCCATGACCCTGTGGCCGGTTCTCCACTGTTCCTTCCTTGGAGCACTTTTGATAGATACTGACCACTGCAGACCGGGAACAGCCCACAAGAGCTGCAGCTTTGGAGATGCTCTGACCCAGTCGTCTAGCCGTCACAATTTGGCCCTTGTCAAACTCGCTCAAATTCTTACGCTTGCCCATTTTTCCTGCTTCTAACATGTCAACTCTGAGGACAAAATGTTTACATGCTGCCTAATATATCCCACCCACTAACAGGAGCCGTGATGAAGAGATCATCAGTGTTATTCACTCCTCCGGTCATAATATTATGCCTGATCGGTGTATATTTTCTGCAGAAGGCGTAGGACCATAAAATGTTAGTCTAATCAGTGCATTCAGTCTTGACAAAAATAGCGAAAAGATGTGCCTGTAACACTG
Source organism: Pseudorasbora parva (assembly GCF_024679245.1). Lineage (NCBI taxonomy): Eukaryota > Metazoa > Chordata > Actinopteri > Cypriniformes > Gobionidae > Pseudorasbora > Pseudorasbora parva. The sequence goes on from NC_090195.1 coordinate 3,396,203, forward strand.
ATTCCAAAACCTGAGAGGATTTTCTGGTGGTCAAACTCTCATTAAGTTACGATTAAAGTTACAAACCGAAATAACTGTTCTCACGTCATGTACATTGTAGGTCAAAAACACATTAACGAAGGTGCCTCTCCATATTAAACTGGTTAAATAAAAATCATTTTAATCGTATCCTGCGGTACATGAACAGTGTTGATCCTGGATGATGTCAACTGCAATCGTGATGAGGCTTCTCCCGCTCGCATTGTGATCTGGGAAGCTCTCGCTTCCAGTTTAATCTCGTTACCAACCATATTTATTTTAAAATCTTTTATTTATCCCTCCATGGCCTACTTAAGTTCCCCTTGAATGCTCCTCAACAAGAAAATGTATCAAAAGTATCTTGGGACAAGGTTTTCACACTGACAGCTTATCGTAAGACTGTTAGCAACTCTGTTTGTTTGTCCGAGTTAGCAACAGTAACTAAGAGGGGCGGGGCTAACCAAAAAGTCAGAATTAGGTGTATATAAACCTGCAGTTCTTAAGGGGAAAATGACAGAATATTGAGTTTATATCGCACCCTAGCGGCAGCAAATCTAATCTGCCCGCGAGTGTCGTCTAGCAACTCTCAATACACTTCTGAGCAGTAAACGCCTAACTCTTGCCGGGCCAATCACATCGTGTATAGAGTCGGTGGGCGGGGCCATAATGACGACGGCCGAGTTGCGTTTGCGTGCTTCTAGTAAACACAGAAACTGGCGAACGGCGGTCTTTCGAATCAGCTTTGACCGCGACTCTGGAAGACTTGGAGTTAGGCTTTTCTCTGAGAAAAGAACAAGGAACGGCACTGAAGTCATTCTTAAAAAGGGAAGATGTGTTTGGGGTTTTGCCGACCGGATACGGCGAATGTTTAATCTGTCAACGAGCTCTGCTTCACCTTCGTTGCTCTGGTTGGTGTAGCGCTATCCTATCGCGTGCAGAGGGAGTTTGAAAGACGACCGTGAGTTTCCAAACCAAACATCTTGATGTGGGTCTGGCTTGTCAGGCTAGCAATTCTGATATATACTTGGAAATGTGAGGGGGGAAAAGTCAGAATTGTTAGTTTCCATGTGCTCCTGCTGGACTGTCTCACACCAAGTAGGCTCCGCCCACAAAAAACACATCATGGACACCCAAATTGGTCTATTTCTAGCATCTCCGGAAATGTCCTACCCTACCTTTAACAACTACCTAACTAACTATTAATAAGCAGTAATTAGTCGTTTATTGAGGCATAGTTAATAGTCTAAAGTGAAAGTGTGACAAAATATATTATATTAGCAGCCTCTGGTAAATGCTGATGACTGCTAGCCATGCCGCTTCTCTCAGTGAAGGAATAAATGAATAAACAGGGCGTCCTGAACACATCTAGCTGTCGTAATGGTGCTCGGCCTGCATGTTGAACATGCTTGTGGTAGTTAGTTCACATTAGCGGCCCTGTTTGAGCTCTCCCGTGGTTCTGTGTTGAACTCTGTCTGCGTCCCACACACTTGTGTCCTCCAGTATGTATTATGACTTAATGATAAGCCATCTACCTCTCCCTTTCTCTCTCTCCCTCTCTCTCTCTCCATCCCCCCTCCCATTAAGAATCCAGTCACACAGTGGTGCAGTGGATATTCTGCCTTCCCTCACCTCACTCCGTTCCGTATAACACACACAGACGCGCACACACAAATATAAACAAATCAACAATAAACAACTCCCCCGTTTTGCTCCGTCTATATCACTCCCTCGCGTTTAAGCTGAAACGGGAGCTGTGTCATCAGTTTTGCTGATGTCTTAAACGCAGCTGTCGTGCGGTAGGTTTCTGCCCTCACAATGTCACGGCTGCGTGTATATATATATGATCCTCAGTCTTTCTGCACGTTCATTTTTCTTCCAGTGCATATGTGCTTCAACATCTTATGGCGTATTATTGTGTACGTTTCCTCCCACTAAGGTTTTTCATGTATGCATGTGTGCGTGTGTGTGTGTGTGCGCGTGTGTGCATGTGGAGGACTGTGTGTGTGAATGAGTTCTCTGTATCTGCCTCACTGAAACGCTATGTGCTTCTGTTACTAATACTGATGCTATGGCCTGCTACATATGGAATGGATACTTTATAAACATGATATTGATTTTATTAACCATTATAATCTCAACAACTTGTTTTTGATCTTTATCACGAACTCTTCAAGTGCCCCTATTATGGTTTTTTGACTATTCCCTTTCATTCAGTGTGTAATATTGCTGTGTGTGAATGTAACATCAAGTCAAAAGTGCACAATAAATAAAATTATTGTCTCCCTAAAGAAAGAATTGACTCTGAATCGCCTATACGAGTCATTTGCAATCCGAATCCTACTGTTACGGTTTGACATCTCTACAGTCCCTGACAAAAGTCTTGTCGCTTATCTATTTTCTAGAAATACCTGATATTAACTTGACTTTTAATTAATTAATTGGTGTTAGAAATAGCTCATATGAAAAGCTAAAACCCTCCCAAATGATGTTTAATGCACTGAAATAAATAATTTTCACAGAAAAAATATTTATCATTTAATAAAGACAGAAAGGTCAAATTTTGGCAAGACAAACGTTTTGTCGCCTATACAGAAATTGAACAAATTTACTGCAAATACAAAAATATGTCAGCAAATTAAGTGGTGGTGCTGTGAGATCCAAATTTAATATCTTGTATGACTTCCATGAGCTTGAAGGACTGCATCCATGCGGTTTGGCAAGGATTAATATAATTTATTGATGAAGTCATCAGGAATAGCTAAGAAAGCAGTCTTGCATGCCTCCCAGAGTTCATCAATATTCTTTGGTTTCGTCTTCCATGCGTCCTCTTTCATCCTACCCCACATATGCTCAATGATGTTCATGTCTGGTGACTGGGCTGGCCAATCCTGGAGCATCTTGATCTTCTTCGCCTTGAGGAACTTTGATGTGGAGATGGAAGTATGCGATGGAGCACCGTCCTGCTGCAGAATTTGGCCTCTTTTATGGTTGGGAATATAAGAGGTAGCTAAGATTTCTTGGTATTTTAGACTATTGATGTTGCATTCCACCCTGCAGATCTCTCGCACACCCCATACTGGATGTAACCCCAGACCATGATTTTTCCGCCACCAAACTTTACTGCTTTCTGGGTGAATCTCGGATCCATTCGAGCACCAGTAGGTCTCCTGCAATATTTACGACGACTGTAGTGTAATTCAACAGAAGATTCATCTGAAAAATCCACCTTCTGCCACTTTTCCACCGTCCATCCTTTTAGCAGGCTGTGGGCCTTGGCAAATGCCACACGGTTTCTCAATTGTCTTTTGTTTAGTGCTGGCTTCTGGGCACTGATTCGACCATGGAGGCCATTTCGAGACAGAATCCGACAAACTGTTCTGGTTGACACAGGGACTTCAGGTGACCAGGTCTCGTGGAGCTCTGCTGCTGTGGAAAATGGGCTGGCCTTGGATTTTCGAGCCAACAAACGGTCCTCTCGAGCAGTTGTCTTGCGGGGTCTGCCTGACCTGGGCTTGTCAAAAATGTCTCCAGTCTCTTCAAATCTTTTTTTTATCCTCTGTACTTGACGCTGAGACACATTGAAGGTGTCTGCCACATCAGCAGTGGATCTGGTCTTCAGCCTCTTGATAATCAAAACTTTAGTCTCAGGGTGAATCTTAGGCATGTTTGCAGAGGTCTAGTTGCAGTTGATGTGAATGTCTAGCATACTGGGGTTCTTTTTATACACACTTGAGACCTAATTGATCCATTATTAGTCACAGGTGAAGCTCATATGACAAGGTGACAACACTTATGTCTTTGCAAAAATTTCCTCAATGGGCTTTACCAAGCTGTGAATATTAGAATACTTTTTGAAAGTTTAGTTTTTCACTGAAACATTATCACAAAAGCTGGTGGGATTAAAATGAGCCATTTCTTGTAAAAAAAAATCTTGATTAGAAATATATTTCAGCGGCACTTTAGGTCAATTTGTACACAAGCGACAAGACTTTTGTCAGGGACTGTAGAAAATGCATTTGCATAACGCCCGTCTATGTTGCACGTTTTCCATCCGCAAACTCGGCTGAATCCGGAATCGCCCCATAAACCCTACAATCACCCTATATTAGTCCACTAATACAGTTCACCTGAAGGAGTGAATGAAAACGAGTGAATTCGGACAGCCGTTGAGTGTACATCGGCTTTACACTCGTTATTGCAGTGGATTGTGGGATAGAATGAGTGCACTCAATAATGTCCACTATGGTTTCGGACACTCTACAAATGGCTGTTCCCTTAAATAATGCCCTATTTGAGGGTATAGGGGCCGATTTCAGATTCAGCCCTTGATCCATTCTTCAACATGAGATTTTACTGTCAACTGCTTCTCAAATCTTGGGGATCAACGCAGGATTCGCAAACCTCATGCTCTTGAAAGATGGATCTGTACCAGTTTATTTGGACCAGCTGCTCCTCAGAATTACAACCTAGTATTATTAATTATAGATGTACATATTTTCTACCAGGTGTTCAAAATACGTTTTTGTGTGTGTGTGTGTTTTATATCGTGTTTCTGGCTAACTCACGTTATTACAGACTTACTGAAATACTACAGCAAATCAGGGCCAATATTACCTAAACCTGTGTCTGTTAAAGCAGATTGTCTGTTGTTCTCACTACTTCGAGCAAAGATAACGGATGAAGAAAGCATCCTTAATGTTACGTCAGTCGTTCACATTAGTGCTGGGCTAACCCGTATTATTGATCCAGTTCCTGAATGTGCACTGCAGTACATTAGAAATATACACATGGGTTTGTTGTAGACGTACACTTGTTGATGTGGACTCGCGCTCTATTTGATGTGGTAAAATCATTGTCATCAACTGTCTTTACGGTGTGTATAATCGCTGAGCTTTAGGAAGCCTCTTGAAGGCGCTGAAGTTAATTTATAGTAATTGTTGTTAGCTTCTGAAAGGCATGTTGTACGCGGTAGACCAATCACAACAGACTGAGCCATCTGGCCAATCCAAGCAGAGTAGACCAATCACATAAGACTGAGCCATCTGACCAATCAGAGCAGAGTAGACCAATCACAACAGACTGGGCCATCTGGCCAATCAGAGCAGAGTAGACCAATCACACGCACTTTTGCCTGTGCGTTATAGGGTAGATTTTAAAATATTGATGTTTGTTTTTAAAGCCTTAAACGGTTTTGCCCCTTCCTATTTATCCGAACTCGTGACTGAACGCGCCCGGTAGGTGTCTACGGTCCTCCGGTACTCGTATTTTGTCCCAGCCTCACTCCTGACTGAAGTCGAGAGGGGATCGTGCTTTTGCTGTTATCGGTCCGAGGCTTTTGGAATAGTCTTCCATTATCATTGAGATCTTTAACCTCCGTACATGATTTCAAACTCAAAGTAAAGCTACATCTCTTAGACCAGGCATTTGCCTAAATTTTAAGCTGCGTTTGTACTGTATTGGGGTTTTCTTTATGTATTTTATGTAAAGCACAGTGGTCAACGTTGGTTGTGTTTACTGGTGCTATATATATAAAGAAAAAGAAAGAAAAGAAAGAAAGAAATGCATGAACGTAACTGTGAAATAAAAAATGATTTGTAATGTAATGGATTTAGCTATAGATGCTAATGCTAATCCAAACGAAAAACATATTCATGATTTGTTTTTATCACGGTTTACCAACTCTAAGCTTTCCCATTACTAGTCTGATTATGAACTTTTAGGCTGTAGTGTAACACCAACACACAATCGGCACAAGTGTGTGAGCGCAGACACGAGCACCGGGTGAGTTTATCGTGTGTTTGTGGGCTGGGTAAATTAAAGTGGCACCAACTCGCTACACGAGAGACTAATAAATGATTAGCAATTAAAAACAGTCTGTTAGTCAACTAATGATGCTTCAAAAATATGGATTTGTTTTGTGGAAGTTTGTGTTTACAGACTTAATTATTTATGTGTTTGCTAAGAAAACGCAGGCATAAATTGTTTTATGAATTAACATTTTCAAGCAAAAGTTTGGGGTCAGTAATTTTTTTTTTTTTTTTTTAAGAATTTAATACTTTTATTCAGGCAGGATGCATTAAAGTGACAGTAAATACATTTATAATGTTTGACAATCATCATAAATGTTTCTTGGGTAGTAAATCATCATAGTATGATTAGTGAAGGATCAGTGACACTGAAGACTGGAGTAATGATGATAAATTCAGCTTTAAATCAGGAACAGCACAGGAATAAATCACACTTCACTATATATTCACATTGAGAACAGATGATTTAAATGGTAATATTTCACATTTTTACCGTATTTTTGATCTAATAATTGCAGCCTTGGCGAGCAGAAGAGACTTCTTTCAACACAAATCCCCAGGTAATTAAACTGCACTTCTTACAAACGGTCAAATAGACAAGCTTTGAGTCTTAAAGGGTTAGTTCACCCAAAAATATAATATATGTAATTAACTCCTCCCCCTAATGTCGCTCCACACCCGTAAGACCTCCGTTCATCTTCACACACAGTTTAAGATATTTTATATTTAGTCCGAGAGCGTATGCAAGTGTATGCACACTATACTGTCCATGTCCAGAAAGGGAATAAAAACATCATCACAGTAGTCCATATGAGACATCAGTGGGTTAATTAGAGTCTCTTGAAGCATCCAAAATACATTTGGGTCCAAAAATCACAAAAACTACGACTTTATTCAGCATTGTCTTCTCTTCCGGGTTTGTGTTCAATCCTCACATAAAGATTCAAACGGTTATGAATCAGTGAATCGATTCATGATTCGGATCGCGTGTCAAACTGCTGAAATCACGTGACATTGGCGATCTGACTCATGAATCAATATATGCTGATTTATAACCGTTTGAATCTTTATGTGAGGATTGAACACAAACCCGGAAGAGAAGACAATGCTGAATAAAGTCGTAGTTTTTGTGATTTTTGGACCCAAATGTATTTCTGATGCTTCAAGAGACTCTAATTAACCCACTGATGCCTCATATGGACTACTGTGATGATGTTTTTATTCCCTTTCTGGACATGGACAGTATAGTGTGCACACACTTGCATACGCTCTCGGACTAAATCTAAAATATCTTAAACTGTGTGTGAAGATGAACGGAGGTCTTACGGGTGTGGAGCGACATTATGGAGAGGAGTTAATGACAGACATTACATTTTTGGGTGAACTAACCCTTTAAATTCTCTCTCAGCATTTAAACAGATGGAGAGATGTGACTTCGGATCGACCACCAGAGGTCCCTGTCATTCCAGGATTAATGACCGGTTGCTATAGTTACGCACCTGTTTCTTGACGTTTATCCAGATACCTGTAAAAATCCTTGTTCGGTCCTGGGTGTGTGACAGAGCCAGAGCTGATCGTTCAATGCACAGAAACGTTAGTTTTATTCCTTCCTCTTTGTCAGGTGTGAAAGCCTGTAGGTGAAATATAATATGGATTTGGCTCTGATGATAATGGAGGCTTTTTCTCCAGTGCACCGTAATCTTTCTAACAAGCTCCTACTGGTTTTTGTACAACCCCTCATTAAGCAATATATAAATTACAAAGAGGCCATTTCTTGACTCTGCTTGAATCATTTGCGGGTCTCTGGCTCTCTTGGAGGTTTTCCAAAAGCAGAAATGTGTTAATTAAAATTAATGACATCCCATATTATTAAATAAAGAGGTAAAGGTTCCATTCATGAAAGAGAATTTATATTTTATTTTTATTTTGGTCTGTAGAAACACTGGTTGTAGTTGTAGGTTGTTTTCCGATAAACACACAACTTCATTTTTTTTTTTGCCATTCATATGGTGGAAGTATTTGGACTAGGGCTGTCAAATTCAGATTAAATTGCATCTAACATAAAAGTTTGTGTATTATATAATATATACGTATGCATATATACACACTGCCCGGACAACAACAAAAAAAAGTTTGACAAAAGTTCTTCTATCCCTCACTGATGGAGTGTGTAGCTTTTTATTTCTTAATCAGTCACGTGAAAGACCCATCATGGCCATATTCCAGGATGAGGGTGTCCAGATTCATCAGCTCAGACTGAGAGAGAATGGCTGTGAGCGATCATGAAGAATCATTCACACACATGAAGTCCAGAGCTTAAATTCACTGAAAGTCTTTGGGATGTGCAGAGGAGACTTTACACACTGCTGGACTCTTGCATTGGCAATACAAGATCAGAACCAAAAGCTGATGCACCTCTTCATGGACATAAATGCTCTGATGTTATTTCCACCAAGAGGTGCATCCATTTTTGGTCCAGATCTTGCATTGAGAATGCAAGAGCCATGCACCCACACACTATATAAACCCAGACTTTTATGCTAGATGCTATTAATCGTGATTCATTGATTTGACAGCACTTCAGACACTTAAAATATCTGAATGTCACTACATTAGATGAAATATCAAACTAAAGTACAAACTCAGAAACACTTTTCAAGAAGAGGAAAAAATAATTCACAAAAACACTAAGATGGTTTTAAATGACAATAAATACAGTGTTGAAAAAGTCTAAAAGAAAAGTTATTTGTAATGCAATGACATTCAGACCATATAAATGTTTCGTATAACTGTAAATGAGCATGGTTGTGCCTCAGCTATGGCTCCTGATGTCATTGCACAGGCAACACGTAATTGGCTGGATAAAATCCTTCGACTCCGCCCTCCTTCACCCCCCAGCACCAGCCCTGGTCATCCTCCTCCTCCACCTTGAGGAACTCTTCACCTGTGAGACAGAGAGACAGGCGTCACACTGAGTTTCAGTTTCATAGACCATCTCTCAGTTTAATTGCAGACGGGCCGAAGCATCACCTGCTTTAAACGACAGTTCGTCCTCTTCCTCTCCGGAGTAGTTGTACATCGCTCGCACACGCACACCTCCAATCATGACCCTGTGGGAGAAGATGGAGAGAAAGCAGAGTCGTTTCAATTTCACTTCAACTCCTGAGGCGTTGCAAACAGTGCTATTTTTAGTATTATTTATATACTGTTATGCTATTATATTATATACAGTGTAATTCAAATGCATGCTCCTGAATGTGTCAAAACTAGGGCTGTCAATCGATTAAAATGTTTAATCGCGATTAATCGCATATTGGCATGAGTTAACTCGCGATTAATCGCATATTGTCATGAGTTAACTCGCGATTAATCACATGTTTATCAGTTCTAAATGTACCTTAAATTAATATGCGTTTAAGTTTTTAATACTCTAATCAACATGGGTATGGACAAATATGCATGCTTTATGCAAATGTATGTTTATTATTAGTGAACCCATACTCAGAGCATGAAGACTAGACATTTATCATCAAAGGTCATGGATGTTTTTCAAAGAACTCCTTCATGTCTCTTAAGCCTAAGCTTAAAAATTCAAAATAAGCAGATTTCTCTCATTTTAAGAATATAAATATAGGGAGTTTTTACACTGGCAGTTTAATTCAGAGCAGGGCACAGTTCGTATGAAAAATTGGTATTGTGAAAGCTGTCATACGGACCTGAGAGCGCACCAGAACCACACCATACCTGGATGAGGTCCATATTCCACGAGTAGGAATATAGTGTGGCCCCTTTAAGAGATGCGCGTTCCCTGTTGAACTGCCGATATTGTGTGTGTGGGTGCCAAACTGTGCCGCAATTCACGCGAACAGTGTGTAAAATAAACACGGATTGAGGAGTGCTCTTGTTCAGAAAAGTAACCTGCGTATTCGTTTTAGCCAATTGTAATGTATTTAGTTCAATAAAACACATGTACTGTAAGTGGTGATGGTGTTAATGATTACCTCGGAGAGCGAAAGTGAGCTTTTCAGCGCGTCATGCTCAGACTGCAGAGAATGTGCTCAGTGAAAAAAATAAAAACGCACTTTTTTCTTTTGACCTGGAGTCTCATAAAAGTTTAGCAGAAAATATGGTAGCTTATGTAGGCTATAACTACACTTGTTTCAGAGTAATGTTATTGTTAAAGGTGCACTATGCTACTTTCCGTCCACTGGAGGGCGCCTATTCTAAACAAAGGCGTAGTTTGATGACGCCAAGTGTGAGCGCAGCATCTTGGGACATGTGGTCTTCACCTCACAGCCGGTGGAAAATAGGACTCGGGCAGAAATCATGTTCATGGATGCAGCTATTAACGTTACTGTAGTGTAAAGCAGAGCATGACTGAGTGTTTAGGAGCTGAGCACGGCCGCTGAAGCGATTGTTATACAAACACACGAATCATGAGTACCGGGACTTTTATTATGTCGGGACAGGACACAGTCGCACTTCTGAGTTTCCGGTCATGATTATAAGGTAAAGCAGCTCTGTTCATCATATCAGATACATTTAAGTGTGTTTAAAATGATGTTCTGACGTTCCTCTGTGCGTTCGCTCGGCGTTGCTGTGACATGTTCACACTGCTAAGAGAAAAGCGCTTCTGCAGAATAAAACCGAGGGTAACGCAGATATGATGCGATTGACAGGCGACTCCCTCAGACACTATGCTGACACGTCCTGGTCCTTAGTTAAAATAGCAATTTTCTCACAATATACAAATATATGGAAACATTTGGTATATTGTAAGTACTCAACTGAACAAAATATATAACACCGCCCTAGTGGTTTTTGGATATTTTACTGCAAAAATACTACATAGTGCACCTTTAAGCCATTTCTTTCCATATTAATGTTGCTGCTGCATCCTTTATGTCTATGGCTGATCTCAGTTTCTCTATTACTATGGGCCTTGGATCAAACAGAAAATGTGCGCTGCATTAATAAAATGAGTGCCGTTAAAAAGAATTTGCGTTAACGCGTTAATTTTGACAGCCCTACTCAAAACACAACACTAAAGGAAACCTCGCCAACACTGATTAGTTCTTCTTCCACAAAAACCTTCACTAAACACAACTTGCAGCCATTAACATTGAGTATACCTTAAAGCACACCGAACACCATCATTAAAAAGGTGACATTCACAAGTGTGAATCTGCCCAGGACTGGCTGCCCTCCAAAACACAGTGTCCGCATAAGAGAAGCTGTTTTAAGGGAGACAATCATGCCTAAAGGAGTTACAGTCCTCATGGCAGAAAAAAACGCACCAGACCACAGTTCATAAAAATAAAAACCTCTCAACTGGAGCTCAGCCAAAAGGAAGAGGAAGATGACAACATTTGGGCATCCATGCTTGAGTGCTTAAGATTGCCAGCGTATCACAATGAACACAGCGTCCTGAGCGTGAAGCATGGAAGTGGCAGCAGAATGTTTTATAGATGCGTCTCTGAGGAAAGGACTACAAAACTCATAAAGGTCAGAACGCATAAACTCTTGGAGGAAAAGTCATGTCGCAGTACCTGGTTGGCTGCCCCAATTAGGCTTTTTCAAATATTACTTTCCATGCGGTGTGTAATATAGCTGTTCGTGAATGTAAAAGGCCTACAAAGTGTTAAAGATTTAACTAATCTGCATAATGCCCCATCTTGAGATGCCCCAATCAGAGCCCTTTACAAAGTTGAAGAGGCGGAGCTAGTGGCAGGCTTATGTCAATGCAGATGAGTAGGAGTTATTAGATAGTTTGGACAGATAAATCTCAATAACTTTTTTTTGGAAGGAGATAAAGAAAATTATTTTTTTCCTTGTTTAGTGCCAATTATTAGAATCAACAGAAACTGTTTAGACCAACCAGAAAGGTTGTAGACCAAAAAGATACAAAAATATAGATTTTTAAATAAATAAATTAAAAATAAATCAAAATATTAATTTTTTATACATTTTCATCATAAAATTGTGAATAGATATAATATAATATATGCAATATTCCACCACTGTGTTAAAATTTAGTTTGTTTTCTGTAAAATGAGACAATTTTTATCCATTAACTCCAAAGTATGTGGGTAGGGCGCTCTTTTAAATTCAGATATGCCTAATTCGGAAAAAAAATTCAAGAAGCAGAGCTGAAGTGGTTAAAGCACATAAACCAAGCGGCAACCTCCCCCAGTTTCTCTTGAAGCCGATACGGAAGTGACTTAGAATCCTATGGGTGATTTTTTTCGCAAGGATCCCCTTTTGTCGCATGGACCACGGATAGACAAAAATGTACTGGATTCGAGGCGTTTATGTGCTTGAAATTTAAAACAAAAACTAACAAATCCTTCCCATCACGGGTCACTTTGACCCCCTTAGGGAATTAATGGAATGCTTCAGTACACATAGAAACACCCCTAACATTTTAAATGAATGTTAAAATTAAACTTTACCAAAAAATGCTTTTATAATGTCTCTGTATCTGTGAATAAACTCAAGAACTGACTTTAGGACCCAGCGGAACAGCTCATCTGCTCCATATAGAGCTGTAAGGTCATCTAGAGCAAGAGTCATGAAATATGTTATATCATTTTTTTTTCTTCCATAAGTGGTCAGCAAAGGCAACCAATGTAAGATTATTTTGAGCTGAATTAAAATGGATATGCATGAAATGAGGAGTTATTCAGAAATTAAGCTGAAATAATATGAATAATGTGCTTAAATTATAATATTTACGCATAAAATCTAGTTATTCAAGGCCTTTGCACAATGAGTCCGATATTTTCGCATGCATTTTTTCGTATTTGTGATCCGAAAAATTTGTCACGCTCACACACTCTGACCTTGCACACTGAGTCCGATGCGTATTAATGAATGCGTTACAGGGATAAAACACAAAACAATATAAAATGACGTATTCAGGTAGTGAGGATGATTTTTTTTTTGGTCCTCTCTCTTCTTAAAAAGAGAAAAAGAAAGAGGAAATATTGGGTCCATCCACTCCTGTGATCGCGTAGAGAGTAAGGAGATTTCCATCTCAATATTTATCCAGATTATCCAGACAGATTCAAAGTTTACTTAGTGTCAGTGGCTCAGTTTGATGCTTTACTAGCGATACTAGAGCCACATATTAAAAAGAAGAACACCAATTTACGTGAATCAATTGATCCTGAGCAGACTGGCAGTATGTCTATATGGATCTGCACGAGCACACACACACACACGCACACACATGCACGCGCACGCGCACACACAGACACACACACACGTAAGCACACGGGTTTTACAGGGACTTGGTGTGCTATAATTATAGCTGTGATATAATAATATTAGTAGTATTTTGGATACAATAATATGGTGGCTCTGAGGTTTCAAAACTTCTCAAAATGCTTTTTTACGGATGCAAAAACGCAGAAAATCGAACCTGTTCCGCATTTTTTTTTTACGGACGAAAGTTTCGGAGGCAGTGTGCAAAGGCCTTAAGAGGTAAATAACAAATATATTTTTAAATCTCCCAAAAAAAGTTGCATTAAAGATTATTATTAAAATTGGACCAAGAAAAAGAAGTAGAATTTGAGGGCTTCTGGCCTGCAAGGGACTGATTCGTAAGGGACAGATGAATATTTTTTATATTTTTATATATTATATATATATATATATATATATATATATATATATATATATATATATATATATATATATATATATATATATATATATATATATATATATAATTATTTTGGAACATTGAAAGCAAAGAAAAATTTAAGTAAAAGAAAAGAATGAAATGTTCAGACTGTTTCCTGCATGCACTACATACTATTTTAAACTATGCATAATGCAACAATAACCATTTAAAAAAGCATATGGCACATTGTTGTCACATGATTAATTCAATGACTGCCATCCTGGTCTCACGCCAGAAACAAAAATGTGAATTTTTAATGCATATTGTGTGATTTGAAACCAAAGAGTGAGACAACAAAGCTAATATTACCTTAAAGAGCTATATCTACCTGATTTAACCCATAAAATGAGAACATTCATACTTCAGCCTAAACTAACCCTATACCTACTGTCAACAATAAAACTTTGAAAATTGCTACATTAAAAACTCACTAACCACTTAATCAATGCTGACATTACCATTTGGTAACCATGTTACCATTTTCAAATTCTATGACATTACATTCTATACATCATTATTTTTGAACTTCAACTTCAAAGAAAAATGAAAGTAAAAGAAGGGAATGTTCACAGACTGCGAACTAAGACTAAGTATGCATCGTGCAACAATAAGCATTTCAAAAAGTAGCATGCCACATTGTTGTCACATGACCTCATGTTTAATTCAGTGACTGCCGTCCCGGTATATGCTAGAAACAAAAATGTGCATTTTTAATGCATCTTGTGTAAAAACATGTCTTCACTCTTTTGAAGGCTGATGAGATGATCAGATGAAATCAGCTCCAGTTCATTCATCACAGTGGAAATGAAGGTCAAGCTGAGCACGCAACAGGATCACACACACTTCACCTCTGTGTTCACAATCATCCCTCATCCAGCCTGAATCCGCTCCGCAAGAAGGATTTAAAGCCCAAAGAGACTCGCCGCTATAATCACTGCCGCTGCTCAATACTTACACATTTCATAATCTGATTCATTTTCTAATTAACTTGATTTAATTAATATTACCTTTGACATCATAATAGAGCACGTTACGCGCAAAAACGTTCAGTTAAGGCAAGACACTACAGGTGAATAGGGTAAAAATGTAGACTAATATATATCAAGACAGTTGTATTTATATGTTTTTTGAAATATTATGTTTAAATATTTAAATGAGGCATTATCTAATTACATATGCATGCATTTGCATACATTTCCAGAACATAGATGTGAAAAATTGCTTCATTTTGTTGACATATTAGAGCTATTAGGGATTTTTAATCTCTCTTTTTATCACTCTATAAATCTGAAAATACAGTCAACAGCAAAGAAAGAAAAAAAAATCACGTTTTAGTAATAAAATATAATATTAAATCAGTCAAACTCTACATAAACAAATCACTCTTATTACTAAGATAATACGTGTGTGTGTGTGTGTGTGTGTGTGTGTGTGTGTGTGTGTGTGTGTGTGTGTGTGTGTGTGTGTGTGTGTGTGTGTGTGTGTGTGTGTGTGTGTTTAGCTTACGCTTTCTCCTCAGGTCCTCTGTGTGCTTTTGGTTTCTTTCCTGGTTTCTGTTTTTTAATCGGAGGATTCCATTCCTGCACCAAAAACACACAGACAAGATTACAAGAGAAAAACACACAAAGCCAACAATAAGAAAGTAGAACCACATGGGTCCGGTAGACATTTTTAAATTTGTTTCATGAATAGTCAAGTCGTGAAACACTAGATTATGATTAATATAGGATCATTTGTGGTGATATGTGAATGCATAAGCTGACACACACCTGTATTTGGGGCCAGTCAGTCGGCATGCCCGGCCCGTGGTTGTTCTTCCACCAGCGGAGATCATCAGGCTCACTGATGGACATGAGTGTGTGATGTAGTTCACTGTACACTGCTTTTATACTGAAACACACACACACACAACACACACATACAGACACTCAGGCTTTTTGACAGGACAATGAACTTCACTGCAGCTGATGGAACGTCACATGAACAAACAGGAAACAGGTCTCATCAGAGAAAGTGTGAACAGCAGAATGAACTAGCCATCCACCCATCCATCTATTTATCTATCTGTCTGTTCATCCATCCACCCATCCATCTATTTATCTATCTGTCTGTTCATCCATCCACCCATCCATCTATTTATCTATCTGTCTGTTCATCCATCCACCCATCCATCTATTTATCTATATTGTCTGTTCATCCATCAACCCATTTATCTATCGGTCTGTTCATCTACCCATCCATCTGTCTGTCCGTTCATCCATCCACCCATTTATCTATCTGTCTGTTCATCCACCCATCCATCTGTCTGTCCGTTCATCCATCCACCCATTTATCTATCTGTCTGTTCATCCATCCACCCATCCATCTATTTATCTATATTGTCTGTTCATCCATCCACCCATTTATCTATCTGTCTGTTCATCCACCCATCCATCTGTCTGTCCGTTCATCCATCCACCCATCCATCTGTCTGTCCGTTCATCCATCCACCCATTTTTCTGTTTGTCTGTCCATCTATTTATCTATTTGCCCATCTATCCATTTATCTAAATGTCCGTTCATCCATCCATCTTTATGTTTGTCTGTCTGTCCGTCCATCCATCCATTTATATATCTGCCCATCTGTCATCCATCTCTGCCCATCTGTCCATTCATCCATCCATTTATCTATCTGCCCATCAGTCATCCATCTCGTCCCATCTGTCCATTCATCCATCCATTTATCGATCTGTCTGTCTGTCCATTCGTCTCTCTGTTCATTTATTCATCCATCCATTTATCTATCTATCTGTCCATCCATCCATCTATCCGTTCATCCATCTACTCATCCATTTATCTATCTGTCTGTCTGTCCATTCTTACATCCATCAATTTATCTATCTGTCTGTCCATCCATCCATCTCTATCCATTTATCTAATGGAAGCTGGATTTGAAAAAAGGTAGTAGATGTAGAGACCTTTTCTCACAATTATGCATTTTTTCCTCACAGTTGCAAGTTTATATCTTGCAATCCAGAGTTAATATCTGAACTGAATTGCAAGAACAAAAGATAAATCTCGTAATTCTGCCTTTTCCCCAGAATTGATTTAAGCTTGCAAATGTGAGTTATGAAGTCTGAGTTGTGAGAGATAAACTCGCAATTCTGAAAAAAAGGCGCAATTACCTTTACTTTTTTTTAATTCTGTCATAAAAACAACCCTCCATAATATATACACATTAACACACAAAGTGCAGAAAGTAAATATATACTGTACATACAATTTCTTTTGTTGAATGTCAGTTTCATTAAATGAAATCAACACTAACACATATTTGCCTTTTTTCTGTCAAAACGAACTGAACACTTTAATGTATTCCCTACAAAAAACAACAACAATCACAGTCGTTTTATGGCAGCTAATGTGATGTTTTAATCAAATGTGTGTTATTTTAAACCTCTCATTGTTGGTAATGTCGAGATGTCTGTGAATGGACAGGAAGGCCTGTTTCAGGAAGCTGATCCTCTTCCTCTCCTCCTCCTGTGATTGGTCGAACACAGACTCCATTTCCTCCATGTATCTTGGTGCAAAGCCAGTGATGTCCTCTAGAACCTTCTCATAACGGTCACGTGCCTGCAAAAACATGCATAAATAATTCATAAAAAATTGGCTTTAACTGTAAAATCAGTGTAGAGTCTCATTGCTCATGGACCTTGCTGCGTTCCTGTGTGGCTTTCTCTCTCGTCTGCTGAATCTTGGACAGTTTGCTCTCACTCAGGTTGGCGTTGTGTTTGGCCTGATTCTCTTTTTCCTGAGTGATCTGCTCCCTCTGACATGACTTATGATACGCTGCACGAGCCTTTTCCAGCTAATGGATACACAAAAACATTATTAGCATCACGTAATGCTTTTCATGTTATATTCGTCTCTAACTTATGCTATTAAATGCATTGGGAATACAACTATTTCATCTCCTTTATAACCAGGACGTTTCCAATGTCAAGTTATCATTTTTTTCTCACTAAAAACTGAATGAAAGGAAATAAATGCAGACAATATTAAGGTAAAAATTTTAACTAATAGATATCACCACACTTTCCCTAGTTGATTTATTACAGTACATTAAGAAAATTGTTTTGAATTATAAGTTGGGTAACCTTGGGCTCAGCCCCTTAGTTTCAGTGAAAGGAACTCTTAAAGCGTCATCATAACAAGACATTTTGGACAACTTCATGCTCCAAACTTTGTGGGAACAGTTCGGGGATGGCCCCTTCCTGTGCACAAAGCAAGGTCCATGAAGATGAGTGAGTTTGGAGGAGCTTAAGTCCTGACCTTAACCCTCTGGAATGAATTAAAATAATTAATTTTAGGGTTCAATTCTCCCTATTAATTATTTGCTTATTAGCATGCATACTACTAGGATATTGGGTGTTTATTAGTACTTATAAAGCACATATTAATGCCTTATTCTGCATTACCATTTTTTACATCCCATAATCCTACCTACTACCTAAACTTAATACAAAAACAACCTTACTAACTACTAATAAGTAGTAAATTTATAGTTTATTGAGGCAAAAGTCGTAGTTAATAGTGAATGTGTTCCCCATACTAAAATGTTACCCAAGTTTCCTGAAAAATATTTAAATTTGCTGAGGCATTATCTAATTAAATATGCACATACATTTCCAGAGCTGAAATCTGAACAATTCTTGTTTCCTTCCTTTTATTGACATATCTAACATGTGTTAAATGTTTTTACAGAGTGGATTTTGGGTATCTATTTTTATAGAATAGCCCTAACTCTACAAACCAAAATAATAAAATCAACAGACAGAAAAAAAATGCTTTTTTAAGGAATCAAAACTATTGTATAAAACCATGCAAATGATATTTGATCAAACCCCCCCAGTAAAAACCTTCTGAAAGTAGAACAATAGATACAATTTGCTGTATGTAAGTGATACTGAAGATCGCGAAAATGGAGTCAGAGGGTAATTAGGCCACGCCCACACTGGGGTGGGAAACAACCCAACACTCTCTATTGACTTTGTATTGCGTGAGGCTGCCTTCTTGTCATTTCGGACTTATTACAAAAAACAGAACAATGTCTAAAAGCTGATATGTGACAAAGTGTGCAGCAAACATGCAAAAAAAACACATAACTAAGTTTTTATAAGCTTTCGACCCAAAAAAAACGAGTTTTAGGAGACAAAAGAGGATACAGGCAATAAAACGTGAAGCTCCAGCAGGAGGAATGGGTCAATTTTGGCCTGACACTCAGTATGTCTACGTGTGCAGTAAACATTTAGTCAAATATCCAAATGTCAGTTTTATATATAATATTTCCTGTCACTGATTACGTTCGCCTCCAGTGGGCGTAGTTCTCAGTGCAATATAACGTGTCTCTGTCTCTATTGCATGCATCCACTTTTATGTCCTTAAACGCTCGTTGTTTGGGTCAGCAGCTTATAAAAACTTCTGGGTTTTTGTTCCTGGGTTTTTTTAAGCTTGTTTTCTGTACACCTTGTCATTTTTTTTGGTATAAGACAGAAATAACAAGGAGGCGCTTCCCGCAATAGAAAATCAATGGAGATGGTTGGTTCGTATTCCCCCTGGTGGGCGTGGCTTTCAGATTACGATGCGTGTCGCTCTGTCTCTATGGCCTTTAATGATATATACTGTCATTTAAATGTATAGAGCTCAGGAGCTCTATAGTGTATAAAACATGTATTTTGGATGTGTTCTTTCTACTACTTTCTACTGGATGTGTTCTATTCTACTGGCTTGCTTTAATATAATGATACAAGAATTTTGAACCAAATGGTTCAGTTAACGCCTATTCGTTGAAATCATTAGCAACCTCCAGCGATTATATCACCGTCAGCATACGTCTTACAATCACCTTCTTTAATTTTTTCACCCAGGGCTTCTGAGCACGTGAGAAAGCCGTCCCAAGGTCATGTGACTCCCTGAAGCCACAGAACATTTTCCGTGGGAACGTCTCCTTTCTCCACGAGCAAATGCGTTCCCCATCTTCTGAAACCAAAGACTGAGAGACTGACGTGTGAAGGGCAGACAGACGCTCGGTGGATGAGAAAAAGCACTGCCATGCCCGCAAGAGGGACCCGTACAGCGGCCCTGAGAGACAGAGAGAGAGAGAGAGACAGAGAGAGTGAGAGCGAGAGAGACAGCGAGAGAGAGAGAGCTCAATTGCAAACACTTTTATCCATTTAAATCACACTAAGCAAAACTGAAACTGAACTTGACAGGCAGCAAATGTTTTCTTTATGTAACGGTGCTATTTTAATACCACTGAGATACTGAGTTTAGAGATTTTTATATTTTAGTTTATTTCAGTAAAAGTTTTTTTTATTTAAAATACATTTTTTTATGGTTTTAGTTAACTATAATATGCAAAAGAACATCAAAATAAGGGTGGGTGGATGACGGAATTGTCAGATTAAAGCAAGTGATCCAACAATAACTGTAAATTGCCTGTCAAAGATATCAAATACAAAAACTCATAAATTCCAATAATACCTACACCAGTTTTAGTGGGTGTGGCACTTCTGAAAATAGTGCAAAGTGGAGCCGGATTTTAAACCAATCAGATCTGACTGTGGGCAGAGCTAGTCTGTGTTTAAAGCCAATCATTAGCTATGCTTCTATCCAAAGTTGCGAAGGCAACAAAACTGCAATATCGCATAAAACATTCGCAAAAAAA
This sequence comes from Pseudorasbora parva, assembly GCF_024679245.1. Classification (NCBI taxonomy): domain Eukaryota; kingdom Metazoa; phylum Chordata; class Actinopteri; order Cypriniformes; family Gobionidae; genus Pseudorasbora; species Pseudorasbora parva. The sequence goes on from NC_090195.1 coordinate 3,416,421, forward strand.
AACACCATTTCCATCCAGTGAGTCGAAGAGAACATAATCATCACTTCGTGATAAAATAAATCACTAAGAAACATCGGAGAAGCCACCATATATAATATATTTTTCCGAAAATATATGCGACTCAAACGACGTATCCGTTTTTTATGTGTATTTTTTAGAATTTAAGCACATCCTGATGTTTCCATTCAGCATTTTTTATGCAATATCCCAAAATGCACATAAAAACAGGTGGATGGAAACATGGCTAATTACTGCTGATGTTTTTGAGAGGTCAGACTGTAGCACTCACGAGTCTCAGTGATTGATTTCCACTTGCTGCTCCATTCGGTCAGCTGACGGGCGTACTGCCGCTCCACATGAGCCCGGTCCTTCATACATGCGATGATGTCTTTACAAGCTTGGTACGACTCTGATGTCCTCTGCACTGTCCGCACGTAATTTCCTGGCTATGAGTTAAGAACAGAAGGAAATAGATGATGCATTTTAGCACTTCCGGTTCCATTGTCCTAAAGTTAATGTTTTTTTAAAATGGGTTTTTGTTAAATGCCTGAAATAAGGTCTGTGGTGAACTCAAGCTCAAGATATTGTCATGTTTTATTCTCTGACATAAAATGCATCAGTAAAACCCCCTTGTGATTTTTTAAAGCTTTTACTTTTCTTTGAAAAGGTGGTTGCTAACAAGTGCCTAAATGAGACTACAGAGGCTGTCGGGCATTAAATGTTTTCACAGCGAACAGGAAAACTCTTCTAGGCACGTAATGAAAATGTTCTTATTAATGATCTAAATATAATACCCCTGATATAATATAATAACCCTGATCTGTAAAACAGCAGCGTTTACAAATGATCTTGATTGGACTAACCAAATTTAGATATGCTAATGAGTGATTTTTGCCCTTTTAACTAAAATAAATGTGCAAATTATGTGACAAAGATTATAAAAAATAAATCATTTCCCAAATGGGGGTTTGGGGACGCACTGTGCTCAATGTTCACTTTAACACATCTGCATAATATACAATAGGGAAATATCACTGCACAACCACTCTTTATCAATGAGAACAAACGTGTGTGTTGCTTTGTTCGTTGAAGTAGAGTATTGTGTGTGAGAGAGATCGAGTGAGCAAGTGTATTACCTGCATTCAGATTCACCAATGTCCTTCAGGTCAGTCCTATGTTCACAATAAAAACCTGTTTGAATGTCTGCTGTGATATCTTGTCCTTTTATCTGTTAAGTGTTGTATTGTGTGGTAACCGTTTTATAAAAGCAATAAGCAATAATTATTTCACAGCAATGCCAATGAGGAACCCGAGAGACTTACAGTAAAAATCTTCTTTTTTTGTTGTAATTTTCCCCCTATTAAGAACTTTTTGTGCAATGTAAAGGTTCCATTGATTTTAATGGTTATTCGTGGAATGATATATGCCAATAAAAACTGAATGTGTATTTAGTATTAGATGTTTTCGATTATTGCATTGTTAGCTATTAAACATTCAAACTCTTTGAATTGAGGGTTCATTCACATCTGTAGTTCAGATCACTTGGTCTGGACCCAGGGCAAAAAAAAATGTATATAAAATTTGTATCATTTTCAGCCGTTTTGGTTCCTTTTCACACCACACTACTTGCTCTGGTCCGAATCAGTTCATGATTTGGTGAACGAACCAAAATGCAGTCACGTGACAACATCACTCGTTGGCCAGATGTGCCCAGAAAAAAGCAAGCAGACAATCTCTTCGCTTTTGTAAGTCATACAATGGAGAGACGACTGCGTGGGCTGATTGTATCCCTGGTCATCATATATACATCAGTTTATATACACCACTTTAGGCAAACTTTACATTTCGAGAATGAAGCGCGGATGTGGCAGGAAATAATGTTTTACTGCACTGCAAACAGCAAAGGCGCATCGCAGGTCACTTTAGGAGAACATCTGTGACATGCTCATCTTCCGAAAATATTACCAACGCACATCACAGCTGAATATGGCAGCTGGCTAAATCCTAAAATGCACGGCAGTTGGGTCTGTTTGAGGTCGGATCATGTTCTCACCACAAACAAACCGCTGCAGTGTTTGTTTGAAAGCGTACCGAGACCACCTCTTCAAGGAGAGGTTTTTGTGTGTGTGTGTGTGTGTGTGTGTGTGGCACACCCTATGTAGAGCAATCCAAATCAGTCACTTTTGAGTTTCCAACTCAGCTATGATCTCAAGGATAGATTATTGTAATGCTCTACTGGGTGGTTGCCCTGCTCGCTTAATAAACAAACTCCAGCTAGTCCAAAACGCAGCAGCTCGAGTTCTTACTAGAACCAGGACGTGCGATCATATTAGTCCAGTTCTGTCAACATTGCACTGGCTCCCTATTAAACATCGCATACATTTTAAAATCTTGCTTATTACCTTCAAAGCACTAAATGGTTTAGCTCCCCAGTACTTAAGCGAGCTCTTAACACATTGTACTCCATCACGTCTATTGCGGTCTCTAAACTCTGGCCAGTTGATAATACCTAGAATATCTAAATCAACTGCAGACGGTCGATCCTATTCCTATTTAGCCCCTAAACTCTGGAACGGTCTTCCTAGCATTGTTCGGGAAGCAGACACACTCTGTCAGTTTAAATCTAGACTAAAAACACGTCTTTACTATAGCACACAGATACACATAGAACATTATCAATTACTATTATTCAAATCAGTTAATTGCTTGTTAGGCTGCATTATTTAGGTCATCCGGAACCGGGAACACTTCCCATAACACCTGATGTACTCGTTACATCATACGAAGAGTGGCATCTACGCTAATGTTAGTTTCTCTCTTGGTTTACTGTAGTCTGCCGGATTCAGATCAGATGTAGACCTGCTCCTAGACACGACCACAACGCATCCCTTAAGTGTCGGCAGAGACCGTGTCAACTACTCTGCCTGTGAAGGACTCCTTTCCTTCCCCTCTAAAAACACACATGCACACATATGTATTCAAACACGCTTGCCTATAGGCTGAACACATGCTGTCAGTTTTCACAGATGCGTCTTGTTTGGGGTTGGCCTGGGGATAATGATGATGGTATAGTTTCAAAACTATTTCAAACCTATTTCATGGTTCACGTTCTCAGGGCACCAAGTGCTGTTGGCATGCGGATGGGGTCCGGAACGCACTGGGGATTTTCTGTTTTAGTTGAGGATGGTGTTGTTTAAGTGACGCCAAATGAGTTTTTACAACAGAAATTAATCCATTAAAACCTACTTTAGCTTTTCTTCTAAAGCAAAATTAATTTCCTATTGTCACTGTAAAGCTGCTTTGAAGCAATCTGTGTTGTAAAAAGCACTATATAAATGAAGGTAGCTTGACTATGATGCTGCCTTAGTAGGGGGGTACGCAGAAAGACAGCTCATTAGGTGTTGGAAGGGCGTTTTTCTTACCATCCAGAAGCTGATTTTGTTGAGATCCTCGGGCGGGCCTGTTGGAGGGTCCGCCATGGTCACAGCTGGCTGCAAAAGACACAGTTAAACTGATTACATGCATGTGTGTAAGGGATGTTATGGAGTATTAATCTAGTGTAACAGAAGTCCAGTTTCCTGCTTGAGGCTGCTGTTGCCCTAGTTTTGTTGTTACCCCTGAACTATCAGACACATCAGGCAGCGTTTATTCAGGAGCATCTGGGCTTGTTTACCCATTTGTTTCCACAATCCTCCAACAGGCTTCATGGCAAACAGGCGGACGCTTGGCTACAGCGTCTCTGGAGCTTTTGAACCTTCTGCATTCGCCAGGCCTTTTGTTTCATTGGATGTTTTCATCTTCTAGTTTTGACATATTGCAGAGCGAGTTACATGGAGCAGTTTAAAAGTGTTAGAGCTATGTTCAGAACACACTGAGCAATAGTAATAGTGACGCTTGAACTAGCACAGATGCTTTTGGAAAAGAAAAAAGCCAAGTTGTTTATTTGCAATATAACAATAGCCAACATTTCAGTCATGTTGATAAGAAAGGAAACTTCAGTCTAAACAGATATATATTATAAAAATTAAGTTTCCTTTTTAAAAAGACTACTCGTTAGTAAAAATAGTGCTTTAAAAGAATATACTTAAGTGTAAACTTAAATGTAATGTCTTTAAAAACTAAATTGCATGTAGTTTAAAGTTAAATTAAAGTTAATTGATCTTGTCATTTTATATTTTGTTATGAAAGTAGCAATAGTGCACATATATGGTTTGTTTGTGCATCAATAATAACGGACTCGCGCGTGCCTAATCTACAACTTCTGTATGTCACCGTCATCGTCTTTAACTTCATTGCAACCGCCATCCATCAAAACTTTTTAGCGACACTGGTTTTCACTGGTGGTGTTTTGAGCCGCAGTTCAGTGAGTATTTCACACAGTGCGATTAGAAACGCCTTGGGCGGCTCCCAATCCAAAACAATCACAGAATATGTACCAGAGCTGGTTCTTTGTTTTGTTTTTTATAATGTATATGATTTATCTTTTATTATTTAACGTATTAATAATTAAGTTATTTTGCCAGTTTACATTGTAAACACAGTACAGTCACTCGAACTCCTAAGCGCTGAACTGTTGTCAGCACTGCACAGACTAGAACAAAATTGTTTAATAAAATCTTCTCGTCGCTTCATAAAATTAAGGTTGGACAACTAGAGTCACATGGACTATTTTAAGTGTCTTTACTACCTTTCTGTGTCTTGAAAGTGTTAATTAAACTCTCTATAGAGGGAAAGCTCTCAGACTTCATCAAAAATATCTTAATCTGTGTTCTGAAGATTAACGAAGGTCTTATGGGTTTGGAACAACCATCATTTTGGGTGAATAAACCCTTTAAGTATATTAAAAACAGCCATGAAAGTGCACTCCCTTTAAATGGCCTATTTTTTCCATTAATATTGTATTCCGCAAGTACAGCTTTGAAAAGATTTACATTTAAGACTTGAAGTAAACTACAAGTGCATATTTAATACAAGTGCACTTTTTTTTCTCACAAGGGAACAAAGACTTAAATGACACCCGGTGAGGTTTAGGGTCTAAAGACACACAGCAACAAGACGCAAAATAGTAAATGACAAGAGCAGGTCCGCTTGATAAAAATACTTAACCGTTTGTAGAGCAGTGGTTCTCTCTATCTGTGGCCTACAAATCACTGCCACTTCTTTAGAGGATTAAAAATAAATCAATCTGAATAGTCATGCAAAATAATGCATTGGTAGAAAAGGGAGGTCACTCCGATAGAACTATTCACACATAATCACGGCTTGTGCCTAAATGTGAAACTTTACAATAAGGTTTCATTTGTTACAAGTGAACTAATAATGTATATTTAATAATACATCTTTAAAAGTAAAAGTTGTGTGTGTTAACATGACCTGTGAACTACATGAACGATGCATAGATTTGTATTTTCATTAACTAACATTAACAAAGATATAAAAAAGCACTGCTTTTTGTTAGATAATGGTAATGTTAAGAAATAAGACCTTATTGTAATGTGTTACCAATGCATGTAGTTGCACTGCTTCAGAGTCTATCTGATAATAAAAGGTCCTGGGTGAGTTTCTGGCCGTTCTCCAGAGCATGCAACTGTCCATGTGAATCACTCGGGGGACTCGTTGCATGCGAGACCGCAACTGGATATAGTCAGTCAGTTGTGATGATAAACATCTCTGAAATGTGTGGTCAATTTAACATGATTAAAACAGACAGAAATCTTTATACTAAAGATAACGCTCACAAAATCACACAAACTAGCTAAATTAAAGAACGCTGAAATAATTGATGGATGTAACTGCATCTGAATTAATACATGCATTTATAAGCTTACTGTAAAGGCATGCCTTTCTGTGTGTGTGTGTGTGTGTGTGTGTGTGTGTGTGTGTGTGTGTGTGTGTGTGTGTGTGTGTATATGTTGCTACTGGAATCTGGGATCAGAAATAGAATTCTCCCCCACCCTGGAATTCCATGCACCAGAGCTGGTAGGTCATCTTACACACTCTTCATAACACACACACACACCAAAATACACCAATAACACAACGAGTCACAACGAGGGGTGATATTTGTCCCCCTGAAGGAGGGGCAAAATTTTCTATTTACGAGAGCATATGTTGTTCTAACAGAATGCCTATTTTGCATCAAATACAAAAATGATCATCATGGAGATTAAAATCATAATTAAACCCTGTAATAAAATACTTACCTATAACTAAAATACTCTGTTGTTAGATAACAGTAACATAAATCCACCCAAATTTAGAGGGATTTCCTCAAAGCCCAGGTTAAATTATGACAGTGATGGATTTTCAAATGCAAACTCTATAAACCGGTGCAATATTCTTTCCTCCTGCAGAAAAATGTTTAAACTTAACATGCAAGTTTAAAACTTCACAATCTTAACATGTTACGTGAACAGGGAGATCACAATCATATCTCTAATATGAAAAACATCCACATATAGAAGAAAAGCATCATATCAAAACTAGCTTTTTGTTATTGCACGTAATACGTATAATGGAAGCATCTCAATCGGCTATTTCAGCACTGATCAAGCTCTCTGTGTAAGCTAAATACACACAATAACTACCAAAAGATATTTTTTGCACTGATTCACATGCAAAACTATCCAATGTACTTAAAAAAGAGGTGAAAAAAGACCAGTTGTTATTTGTCAGCTACTCAATAAACTTAAGTCAAACTGAGTAGAAGAAGAGCAAATCTGACCTCTCACTCCACAGCTTTTTTAACGTTCGTTGGCTTGTTCTGCCCTCCTTCACTTCTCTCCAATGTCTCTCTCTGTCTGTCTGTGCAGTCAGTCAGCTGTTGCCGAGGTGCATATGTACATGCAAGTGTGTTCTCCTCCTCTCTCTCTCTCACACATACACACACACACTCTCATCTCAGTGTAAATGAGTTGTCAGGTGTGAAATTTAAGTTTGTTGTAGAATGTGAGAGTTATTTCAGCTCTCTGCCAACCACAGCTTAGATCGAAAAACGGCCAACATGTGAACCAATTAGTGTGTCAGTTCATGAGGCAAACAACAGCCTAAACAATATATGCAATTTATATATCAAAGCAATTACCCCTCTATGGTATGCATTATGTTCTAAGTTATTACACATTTTCAATCATACAAACCAAAAAAGTTGATACCATGTTGTACCACAATTACGGAGCCCCGCACATGACATGCAGTAAAAAACTAGCAGGCTAAATAGTGCGCACGATTTACTATTTAGTTCCCTTGATTTATAAATAGTGCGCACGTTTTACTAAATCACGTACACAATTTATAAATCGAGAGAACAAATTAGTATAACGTGCGCATGACTTATAAATCGAGGGAACGAAATAGTAAATCGTGCGCACTATTTACCTTTTTTTTTCTTGCATGTCATGTAAGGGTGTACACAATGGAAAATGGCGTAAAGAATTTTTCTTTACAAATTTTCTTTTCTATTTAAATGCCCATTTCTTTTAGAAATTGATAGGTTTGTATGCTCACTCATCCTCACTCATCCCATGGAAAAGCTAACTCTGCACTCTTCCTATTTCTGTAAAGACAACATAATTCTGTTACTTATACATAAACACAACTATACTACAATAAACACTTGAAATAAATAACTGTAATAATATTGTTGATGCGACTATCTATTAAAAAAAAAAACAATAGGGCAATACATCACTGTAATTCCACTGTGCACAGCGTTGCCATATGGAAACTGATATTCTCTCAATTTACAGTAAAACTATGTGTTAGACAAAGTTGATTTGTAAATAAACATATCTAATTTACTTATTAAAGATGATGCAAGAAAATCCCTTTGAGAAGAGATGTTCAGAAATGAGGTTGACAGAGTGATTTCCGGACTTCAACAGGAGCTATCCGTGTGAGTTTGGAGAGACAATCATCGGCTACCTTAAGGGCTGCCCCTTTAATTCCCATAGTGCAATATATTGTATATTTTTCTAAATAACAAGGAAATGAGTAGAAATGAATTGTTGCCATATGGAAAAGCTGGGTTAAAGTTATAAAGTGCTTAACTTAGCGAGTGAATGCTGCTGATCATTTATTATCAGAGTTCATCACCTCAGACACAGGAACGGTGAAGAACCGCAGTGATCTCTACCGCATCATACACACTCAACCGTGGCCTGTGGGAATTTAACAAATAGTTCATCCTAAAATGAACAAAATTACATTATTTACTCACCCTCATGGTTGTTTCTTCCATGGAAAAATGGTCAAGCATACAATCAATAAAGCACACAGTGAAGCTGCAAAAAGGAAATGTTTTTTGTACAATTATTTCTCAAGAAGAGATGAGAATAAATTCAACGAGAATAATTTATTCAAACCTCTTAAGCAGAGCTTATGTATCATCATATTCATCAATTATTGTACAGAACAATAGAAATATCTGATATTTATATATATATATATAATTTAATTCTGCATTCATTTTCACACACACACACACACACACGCACACATACATATATATATTCTTTGTTCCTATTTCCTTAAATATATTTTCAAATGAAATGGAGTTATGCTTTACTCCTATAAAACAACCACCACCGCCATCACAACACACACACATACACAGTCCGTGTTTGTGTGTGTATGTGTGTGTGATTGTGTAGGTTAAGAAGAACGCACTTAAGCAATATAAACGATGGGTTCTTTCATTGTTCTGATCTTTGGAAGACTGATTCTGCTTATGGTATTAAAAAGCTTACATACTTAATCCTTATATGGTTATTATTGGCATTATGATGACTTTTGTAGTGCTTAAAGTCAACACGAAAGAGTTTGCAACCCATTTTTCTTTCATAATCCAACATTTCCCAATTTAAAAAAGGACATTCAATGATAAAAATGTAAGGCAAGGCTTGATTTTATCTAGCGCAAATTGATCGGATGGTGGAAAGTGACTCTGACATGAGTGATGGCTAAAAATAAGAGCTTGATGGCCTCAGCCAAAAAGGAAAATTACATTTGACAGGCATTTTTTGTCGTCTTTGGAATAATATGCACTTGAAATGTGTGTTAAAAAAGTAAACGGGGTCCATTCTGATTTCATGTTGACCTTAATCATCATATTATCAGATGAATCGAAGCCTGATACGTCATGATGCTAAAATATGCACAGTAGCCTCTTTTTTATCAATATAATAATGTCATATTACTAAAATTCATTACACCTTTTGATATCGTCATCCCAAAAAACAATGAAAGAAGTACATTCTCTGTGTGTCTCTGATTGGCTGAAGAAGTTTGCCCATCTGGCTTCAGCAGGGATGACAAACATTTGCTCAGAACGATGACGACTTTAGCTTTCACTCCGCGAGAGTGTTCGAGTATTTCATAGCACTTCTCCTTTGCAATCATCCCCATCTCTGTCTTTCAGTGGAAGTCTTTCCCTTTCATCCCAAGTGCTTTTTGTCTAACCACATTCTTTCTTTCTTTCTATCTTCTAACTAGTTCTCTCTAATTCTCCTCTAGCTCTGAGTCGCATCATCTCTCATGCGTTCATTCTGCCCTTCAGAAGAAACAGTGGAGACAGAGAAAGCAGAGGAGAGCCTAGAAAACATGGAAGGGGGAAAGGAAAAGAAAGGAGGCAGAGCATGAGGTAAGAAAAGAAAGAGCTTGAACATCTACAGACTAAGATGAAGAATTTGGCATTCAAAACGCAATTAAAGTTACATTAGTGTGCAGTATGTAATTATAGGGCACGTGTCAGTTGTGCAATTTCTAATAAATGCCATGTTTAACAAAAGGAGTGAGATGTAATTCAATTAATTGGATGAGTTTTGTTGTCTTAAATGGAATAGGAAAAATCATAACTCAATGCAATAATAATAATATACACTACCAGTCAAAGTTTTAGACACACTTGAGTGTGTTTCTCATAAAATGCTTTAGTTTATGTTCAATTTTGTTTTTGTTTTAGTGCAATAAAACACACACATGAAAACTCCTTCAATAGGTTTTTCAAAAGCATCTCAGGATTCACCTCACTAAATTGTTTGGGATTAAAGTTTTATTTAGTCACTACATTACAGAAATATTTCCATTTGTACTGTCATAGATTTCATACTTTTCTATAACTCTAAAATTAGGAAAAAGAGTTCATGTCAAACCCATTGACTGGTAGTGCAAAATTAAACATATGTACATGAAGGTCACAGTCTCAAGAAATGGATTGTGTGATTCAATTAGGTCTTCCCTACTTACTAAACTTCATCTTAAGCATATAAAAACATTGAAGGCAGACTATTTATTTATTGTCGAGTAAAGCTGCAGGCAGAATTATCCATGCAGAGCTAAATTTTTATGAAATGATGGACCATTTTTAGAAAAACAAATGTAAAAGGCTTTTTTTCCAGTTTCGAAGTTTCAAAAACTAATAATTTCCCCCCTCACAACTTCTGTCTAGTTTACTTTCTAATCTTGTTTCGCTTGTTCATTAGGTCCTCTTCTAAATCTACCCTTCATTTCCCCTCCTTTTCTCATCTTCCTATCTCACCTGTCCGTAAGTCTCTTAAGCGCACGCTCAATGTTCATGCGATGTCCGACCCGACTCACACCCAGATCCAGGAAGTCCTCTTTTGTCAGAGATGGCAAGTGGGAGCCATCAATCTCGTTGTCGAGAAAGCGTTCCCGGTGCTCTGCCAGATTCAGGTAAGTCAGCCAATCAGCAACATCATATTTGCTCCAGTAGGGGAGGGGCTTAGACACAAACGGCTGATTGGGTGGAGGCGGCGTTAAGGGCGGGTAGCCCATACAAGATGGGGAGGAGACTCCAGACATGTAGTTGGTAGGGGAGAGCGAGCGAGAGACCAGCGCAGGGTTAAGAGGAGCCACAGAAGATGGGAGCGGGAAGAGAGGAGAAGTTTGAGGGAAAAACTGGTCTGAATATTGATGGGCGACTCCCAGTGGGGGTGTCAAAGGGCACTGTATTTCATACAGAGAGCTGTAAAGTGGTGCAGATGGAAAGAGAGGGAGCGAGGATGGACGCGGAGGTCCAGGTTGCGGGTGGTCCGAGCAGGAGATGAGGGGACTGGGTGCTCGGCGACGCTGAGCGTACGAATGAGATTCGGAACGTCGTAGCTCTGGCCCGGAAAACTGAAACTCTGAAACTTTTCCACGATACTTAGAGCGATGTTTCGGAGACAAGGGATAGGGGGAATAGGACGGAGAGAGTGGTGGATGAGAGACAGAGGAAGGTGAGAGAGGTGCATGAGAGAGAGATATTGGAGAAATGGGAGGATGAGGTAACGATGGAGGAGAGAGGGGTGCATGAGCCAGGGAAAGAGGAGAGAGGGGGGTGTGGGGCAGCGACGGAGGGGACAAAATACCATGAGGAAAAGAAATAGGAGAATTAGATGGTGTCCAGTCTTGGAGAGGGGCTGGAGCTGGGACTGGGACTGGGGTTAGAGGTAATGGGGTTGGCGTTAAGACAGGGGTTAGAGCTGATACAGGAAGAGGAGATGGGTTCAGAGCCACAGTGGGGCAGTTAGATGTTAAAGAGTTAGGGGGCAGGTTTGGAGAGAAGGATCGTTGGAGAGACTGAACAGAAGCAGGGACGAGAGGAGCACAGCCAGAGGGATCACCTGGAAACCTGAGAAAGAGAAAATAAAAGTGTGTAGATCAGAAAAATAACAGTACTGACAATTTCATTCAGACAAAAGCCCTATTCGCACGGGACCTCTGTGATTTAGAAATGACTCCCCCACATCTGAGTTTTGCGTGGCGCATTCACACGGGATAAGCAACGCCTGTGATTTTACTCAAATTTACTGACTTATCTCCCGGATATGATGTCAAGACCTGTAAATGTTTTTTTCTTTATAGATATAGCTTTATGAAATCATAAACAGTCACATGTATCGATATTGTTTACAGATATATAAATATATATATAAAATACTATACTACTAATATAGTTTACAGATTTCATTCATCACGAGTGAGAAGCTGATAATATACGGCAGATGATTCAGTTTCAAAGCTAAATGTAAAAGCGCCCATTTAAGCGAGCTTGTCATTGTACTGTTCTGTTATGTTTTTCATTAAGAATAGTATTGATGTTAATATTAAACACACCATTCAAGCAATTTGCTCCCAAATTGGTACTCATTCTAAAGTGAAAGTATAATCCATGCGGGAATTCATAACGGTGCGCATTATGAAAGCAGTCTCCATTCTTTGTGAAAGATAAAGACAGAAGTGCGCACAGGAAACAAAAACCTTGCAAAAATAATCCTAATCCTGGCCAAATCACAGAGATGCCGATTCGCACGGGACTAATATTATCACAGGACCTCGGTGTTCGGCGAAATATGGTAGGTCATTGGCGGGAGAATTTTTACTTTACAAATTACATACATGGCCGATTCGCACAGGATTAAGATCACAGACATTCTCTGCAATTATTACAAATCACCAGAGGTCCCTAGATAATCCTAGTCCCGTGCGAATAGGGCTTTAGTTAGCAATAAAATCCATAACAGTGAAAAAATTCACCACAACAATGCTAAGGTGTCGTGGGTGGTTGCCAAAGATTGCTATATGGTTGCAAAGAGTGGTTTTAACTTATTGGGTTGCTATGATTTGAGTATCATTCATGTCCATGACACAAAAGTTCTGGGATTTGTTCAAATTATTGTTTATTTGAAAAAAATGTAGTTTATAACTTTTTTAATTGTGTGTCTTTGTTTTCAGAGGACGTCTCACCTATGATTTGGCGGTGGTCCCTGACCCTGCCAGCCACCAAGCTGTTGAAGTTTACTGCTGAGTTCATTTATGATGCTGGCCTTAACGTTGGAGAGAGGAGAGTTCAGACGACGATCCATAAACGTTGGGATCTTGACTGCAGCTTCATCTCCACCTCCCTGTTCTTGCTCCTCCTCTTCCCTTGACCTGTACATGTTGGGAGCAGTGCTAGCCTGCCGCTGTAGCGGTGGTCCGGTTCGCCCATTCTGTGTGTGTGCGTGATATTTTAACGTATTTTGAGTATGTGTTTTTGCTAATGGTGGGTTTGGAGGTTTGGCTTTATGTATGTGCGGTTTGTTTGTTTTTTGAGAAAATTTATCGGTGTGAGAAAGAGACAATTCCACGGACACGCTTCGGTCTCCTTTGAAACCATCCCCTACAATCCCGCTCTCCATGCTTTCTCTCCGTCTTCCTTCCCTCTCTTTCTCTAGAACTCCTTCTCGCTCCCTTCTTTCTGCAAAGTTTTCCATGTGGTGATCACTACTGCTGTGACTATCCAGTTCCTCAATCCCAGAATCGACCACAGCCTCCGACCAATCACGCCCCTTAAGTGCTTGAGGAAGTCGATCACCTACTATAACTGATGTACTTTCCAAAGGCATTGTTGTGGTGACAGTCATAACAGCTGCAGTTGCAGCCATGGTAGAATATGACTGAGAAACATTAGTGTGGCCTTGGTGTGGGTAGAAAATTGGAAGAGGTCGATGCAATGCCATTGGGTCAGATGAGGAGGCTGGGGCGGAAGGGGAACTCGAAGGGGGGAAAATCTGAGGAGAAGGAAGAGACGGGGAGAGAGCTGACTGAGTCAGATTGGCCACTTCACTGTCATAAGATGTTAGACTGGAAGTGGCAGAGTCTCCCGCTTGTGGCGAGGTTAAAGGTTGGGGTTGGCCAGTGTTTGAGTGCTGAGAATAGCCAGAGGGTTGAGACTGGGGAGGGTTTGGAGGTATTTTATGACACAGCTGTGGATGGGGGGCTTGAGGAGATGGTGGGAAAAGATATGGATGCACCACAGCAGAAGGATGGACGGGTGTTTGCTGTGAGTCAGCATGCGTGTTGTCTGGTTGGGACATGGCATCTTGCGGGGGATTGGTAAGCGCTTGCAGGGACTGTTGATCTTTGAGTGTCTGAGATCCTGACAGCTCCTTCTGTTGTTGTTGTTGATTATATTCTGTTGTTCCATGTGTGTCTATTTCCATTCCGTTTGCAAACTGTATAGGGGGAGGAAGGGGCTCTGCAAACACAAACTCATCCTCCACATCCATAGATGGAGCAGGAGGTGGAAGCACCATCACATCACCACTCCCTCCAACCCCTAGATTTCCCCCTCTCTTCACATCCTTCTCTCCCTCCTTTTCCATCCCACTCTCTACCATCTTCTGTCCTCCCCTGTCATCCTGGGAATTACTGATGGGACTTTTGTCAGATGTACCAAGTTCACTCTCCTTATCTGTGTAGGATGGCCTGCGGGGAGGAGGCTTGGGTGGTATCCTCTTGTGCCCTTCTCTCTCTCTTTCCCGCAGGTAAGTGTGGTACTGATTGGCTCTGTTGTCCCTGTCCTGAAGGTGAGCCTGGTACTGATTGGCTTGATTATCTGTAAACCGCACCTTTGGTGCCCCTCTTTCCTCTCTATCCATAAGGTTCTGTTCGTTCCATTCCAAGCTCCCTGTCCCACCACCAGTCAATCGCAGCATCTGAGGAGACTGGGGGCGACTCTGTGGAACTGGCCCACCTGTTGTTGGCGAGGCACCACTAAGGTAGAGTGAGGTGTGTGATTGGTAGATGTAGAACGGAGGAACTGGCTTTTGGTTTGGAGGTGAGATCGCAGAAGGAAAAACTCCAGTGCTGGACAGCTGGCGACCGAATTGCCGATCCTCTCTACGTGTCCGGTGGTCGTCTTTCAGCGCTCGCTCACGTGCTGCCAGTGCAAGTCCAAGCGGGCTTGTTGGATCTAAAACCTTCCCTGTTAATGGGTGGATAAAGGTTGTTGCTTGATGAGATGTAGCTGATGCGTACTGTGGCAACCCAAACGCAGGCGGCATGCTTATGGCATCACCAGAGATCAATCCCTCATCGATAGATTTGGAAGGGCGCAAACGAGCGGAAGTGCTGGTCTCCAGTGGAGTTTGAGCAGACTCCTTCTCATCTAACATGTCCTCCTCAGAGGAGTAGTAGAATGAGGCGCTTTTCCGACGGGAATCACGGAAACGTTCACGTTCCCGCTGTGCTGAGCTCCTGCCCAGTGTTTCCAGTTTTGATGGGAAATTAGGTGGTGGAGGTGGAGTGGGCGTAGGAGCCATGACTGATTTTTGAGGCTTTCCCTCTTCCTGCTCTTCATTCATCTCAGGAGACAGTTCTGTATCCTCACTGCTTGCACGGCTACTGTGCCCAGAGCTGCTGGTAGATGGTGCTTTAACAATAATCGTTGGGATTGAAATGGAACTTTTTTCCAATTTTTCTTTGCCTGTTGTCTCCTCCACTTTGCGCTGCTTCACCAAGAGCCCCTTCCCACCTTGCCGACTTGCCATCTTGGCCATCGTCGGCCCTTGGTTTCGCGGTGTGGTGGACTGTTTGGGGCCCACATCAGAGGGAGGTGTTGCGTTGCTATAGCCACGCCTCAGGCCACCCATTCTTGCTCCTCCCATCTTGCTGGTATCAGTTTCAGCCTGTAAAACACAATATTTCTAAGAATTATTACTCTTTATTGTTAGGGTTGGGTATCATTTGGGTTTTTTATGATACCGGTGCCAAACTGGTACTTTTAAAACGGTACCGGTGCCTAAACAGTGCCTGAACCAATACTTTTTTTTTTTTAAATGACGTGAAAGACAAAATGACTGATGACATTAAAGAATGGCTTTTTATAGATTTGTTTCATTTTTTAAATTGAACAATTTATTAAAAGTTTAAAGTATACTTAAATTATATATATAGATACAAAACACAATTTACTTAATTCACAGTAAAACCTAAACCACCTAACCAAACTACAATAGGCCTTATTTAACACTAAATAAGTTGCAGTACTAATATCAGCATAGTCTGTATTCTTGGTCTGCTACAAACCAGCTTCAGTTCAGCTTTATTCTGCAGAAATATGACCATATATATTCTCTGACTAAATATTTACAAACGCATCGCCTTATTGTTTCCATGGTAACGCGTTGTGCTTCTCACATGACTCACCACAGGTACAATCGTGCTGTATGACACATATGACATTTAAAACCCTTATAATGATCATGTTAGTTGATCTATAATGCACGACGGGCGCTGCCATGTTAGTTTGCACCTCCGAGAATCAGAGCTGTTGGATTTATATCACGCCTCACAAAACACATGAAAGTAAGTGACCGGTGAACTGGGAGAAGAATAGAATAAACTATATAGTTAACTATATAATGTGTATTTGATATAAGTAAGACACATAGTTAAATGATAACTGTCTGAAAGGATTGTTATTGGCACTTTCATAGACATCAGTGTGTGTTTGCTAGTGTTTATGTGCATTTCAATATCTGGAACCTAAAATAAACATGATGTGGTTGAAAACACTGAATAGTTGTGATATGTGACGAGCGCTGAGCACTCCAATCCAGCTCTGGCTCAGGGTCAGCCAAAGCGCAAAAGCACGTTTGAATTTAAGTGGGCGGCACCTAAACGAGGCTCCCAAATCTGTGTTCTGATTTGGTCTGGTATATACCGGTTATATAGGTATAGGGCACCGGGTTTTGGTACCCAACCCTATTTATTGTGGAAATATATGTCCAGGAAAAGACAAGAACGAACCAAGAATATGACAGATACCACTTCATAGGACCTTTGACCAATTGTATGAAGCTCTTACCCTGCGGTTGGGCGGGACCCTGTGCTGCGTCTGGGTGTGAGGCAGGTGGTGTGATGGAGGCAGAGGAGGGACAGCATAAAAATGTGTTGGTGCTGCTCTCCTGTCAGTGTGTCCACCGGCAGACAGGGGTGGCTCAGGCGCTGAGGTGTCGGGTGGAGGGGGAATGTCCTCCGGTCCAGGCACAGAAAGACTACGGGACAGCTTCATAGTAGGAGGATGGAGATGTACCCTCTCCTCCTCTGTAACTCCTTTGGACAGAAGACATGCAGAACACAGTTCAATAAAGTGCACTAGGAATTAAAGTGATTCAATAAAGAGATGCTGTGTTTAAACTCACCCATGGATTTCTGACGCATCATCATAGCACGCTGAGTTGAATGGCCTGATGAAAACTGGGCTTGGTTATAACCATACCCAGACCCTGATGGCATCATGCCAACACCTGATTGTTCAAAAGTTTGCTGTGAACAAAGGGTAAAGACTGAATATTTAGCACATTCCTGCCTCAGTGAAATATGGATTACAGCACAATATTCACACATTAACTGCTTGTAAATGTACTTTTCTCAGCACCTGCAGCACAGAGGTTGCTACACTCTTACACTTATTACCAGGTGAAAAGCCTTACTCGCACAGCTTTTCAACACCTAAGATTAGGCTATCAAACGCAAATGGTCATTTGTAGCAATATACTACAAAGAACCCCTTTCTTCAACCAAAACTATCAACTTTCAAAGCTGTGTACTGTTTATAATTCTTTTGAAGCTTATCTTGTAGCTACTTTTAGGAGTAGCAGTGTTTTTTTATTTCAAATGCTACTGTGCACATTGAGCTCTACAGCTGAGTAAGCTTATGTAATAATCAAACAGGCTTTTCCAAAGTTTTCTCTCATTTGTAATGTTAGAAAGCAGTGGTTTAATGTAATTGTGTAAAGTAATAATACTTTGTTACAGTACTTAAGTATTTTTTGGGAGACTGTACTTTACTTGAGTTTTTATATTTCTGTCAACTTCTACTCCTATACATTTCCCAAAAGCATTTTGGTTACTTATTACAAAATAAATTCAGAAGAATGCCAGCAAGCATCTGCAATCAAGTGCTCACACAAGTGTGGTTGGTTTAATTTTCCATGCGACACTTCAAAACCGGATTTAAAACAGACAACAAAATGGCATGTTATACAGTACACTACCAGTACATGCTTTCATATCACTATGAAGTAATTAATTTGTTGACTATATGCTGTATTAATGCTGTTGAGACTGCTAACATTAGTACATTAAGCGGTTCTAAACAGTGACTAACTTCTACCAAAGAAATTTTCTGGCAAGATATCTATACTTTTACTCAAGTATGGTTTTTGAGTACTTTATTCACCACTGTTAGAAAGTGCTATTCATTCTAGTGAATTGATTTGTTCGGATTGTTCACCGATTTGAGTCTTCGCTATATGCTGCTGTTTTTAAAGTTGTTTACACTGGAGATACATGACAAAAGATATCATCAGTAGATTCACTTTAAGTAACTTCCACTTTTTTAAATGAGTAGCTTGAGTGTATTTAAGTAACTTGACAAGGTCTACCTTCAAAAGTAGCTTCCTCAACACTGTCGAATCACTGTAAACCAGTACAGAGATAATGAAACAGATGTTACCTCATTAGTGTTAAAGCCCTTGTTTCGTTCCTTCTTGCCCCCATGACCTCTGTGACCCTGAGAGTCTGATGTGCTAATTGTCTGCTGAGCAGCGGCTAGAATCTCGTCCAGCTTATCTGGATAAAAAAAAGAACATAATTCATGCTATAAATCATGAAAACATTTATTGCCTTTTTTATTAAAACATTGTCAGTATGAAGATCAAGCCATATGCATAAAATAATATACATTAAACTGTGATATATAAAGCGAAATTTATAATAGGAGATTAATATAAAAAGATGTCATAATGTAAAAGAAGATTTCTTACTAAGGGCCATTTGATAGACGCTCTTCTTCTTTTCTGGAGCTTGAGAGCCCTCCGTGTGATCTGAGCAAAGAGAAAAATCACATACAAAAAGTTCACAGACAGAGATCGCCTCACATGTATCTGTTCATAATGATCCTAAAAAACGGCTTACAAGGCACATTCAATACATGCCAGAGAAACTGAGGGAATCCATGAGTTGCTCTTAAATGCCATTTCATGCATTCTCGCTTATTTACACTGTTAAAGAGTTGCTCATGCTAAACATGGCCAAAATTTCAAAACACAAGATGGATGTATGATGGAGTACTTCTGTGCCAAACACACTCCTTCAGGAGTTGAACAAGTTTCGGAAAGTCTTTTTTCAGAGAATGGTCCTGTATGACGTCAATGGCCCTCGTATGGTCACTTCTCCCAGATGAGCGCGCATACACATATCAGCCAGAACAAGAGCAAGAGTGTCAACGAGGAGCTTTTCTGTGCGTACGTGTGCGAGTGATTCATACAGATACATGTCATCAGCGTGGCATTGCACATCAAGTTCATTTATTCACAGAGCCCATTCAAATTCTGATTTTGGCTACCTCTGAAATGGGTCAAACCATAGATATTACCTAAGTTGTTCAAGTAAATACACTAGAAATCCATGATAATGCAAGTGTGTTCATTTACTGCATGGACAGAGAAAGCACGGACGCCTGCAGGATTTCATCTAACGGTACACACAAAGGTTTTTTTTATTTAACACTATAAAGTTAAATAAGTATATTATTATGTACCTTTCGGAGCATCAGTGAGAGCAATGGGACCGCAGAACGAGTGTAGCTACTCCATCTCTAGACATTTTAAAAGTTTTTAAATCAATGAAATTGTCAGACATCCATTTAGCGCATGTTCAGAGAGGAAAACAACTGTAAAACAGCGCTGTCATTCTCTCAATACTGTCTGTTTGTTTTACTGACTGAGAAATCGCTTCAGATGATTAAGTGAGAGAGAAGTCCAAACTAATTAAAGTGGATTCAGGCCATTTTGCAACTGCGTTGGACCCATTCATAATTTAAGTGTCAAAACGTGCACAATGCAGTTCAGTTACAAAGTTTAACTTTTTGAACCTAATGCTGTTAAACTGAATATAATTTTTTCTTCTTAAATATCCACATAAACAACAAATTGTTCGTCATTATAGCAACAGTAGACCCCACCATCCTTGCAAAAAACGAGGGTACAGTATCTGTCTTTAATAAATATAATAAAACTAAAGACTCTTTCGAGATATGAAGGATGCCACACTACTCTATTGAAAGGGCGATTCTGAAATCCACTGCCGCGTCAATATACCTGTTTATATTAATAACCTAATTAACTTTATGATTAAAACCTTAATCAATATTTTATCTTCCTATATTATTATAATGATTATTTCCAGTTATGGAAATATGTTTTATGTTTCTTGTTTTCTAAAGTGTCTTTCATTTAATTTATATTTGTATTCATTTTATATTTCCTTTGACTGAAACACTAAAGACTCAAGATGAATATTGCCTGTACTATTGTGTGTCCCTCTCACTGAAAGGAAGCACGTTATCAGTATGTTTTGGTTAGAACTCAGCTCCAACCTTGGAGGGACTGTGTATCTGTGTATGTGCGCAATATTCTGTGTTACAGATCAGTGTTGAGAATGGTGTACAATGGGCACCCTAAGAGATGGATGGACTTGTCGTTCTAAACAAGCTGGCGCCTGCTCCAGATCTGGAAGGTCACTACGGGCCTAATTCCAGGGTGAAAGAGTCAACAAGTGACACGTCTATGAAAACGTGCGTCAGATTAACTGACATGATTTGAAATTTACTATGCAGGGTATATGCAGGAATCCTGAAGTTAATTTCAATACCTTTTTAAGACTTTTTAAAGACCTTCTCAAAATATTTTAAGACCTCGTCGCACTTCAAGTTCTAATCGGCAACAAACCTTTAATAAACAGGTGTAGTCGAATGTAGACTTAAAATCTCTATCGTAGGCCAATTTTGTATCGTTTATATCTGTTTTACAATGTATAGAGGGCGACAACATTACCTAACTGCGCATTTCGCAAAATACATGACGTCACCCGTGCACAGCGCTCGCCAGGGATGGAAATTAACTTTTTTCAAAGTCTACCACTCAATGTTTTTACCAGCCACTTTTTTATTTTTAACAAATTAATACTATAAGCTCTATAATACTTAAGCAGTTTATTTAATCTCAAGTCTCAATGGAATACTGACATTTTCACGATGATTCGTGGTCTTTTATGGTCTCCAGTTTTATGGTTTTTAGTCCCAAGAATGAAACTATTCGTTTTGGCATCTTTGAAGCGTGTTGACAACATACTGAGCAGAACATTGTCAGTAGGGATGCACCGAAATCAAAATTCTTGGGCGAAACAAAAAAAGAAGAAACCAAAGCCGAAAACCGAAAAATAAAATTCAAACTAGAATGTTAAACTCGACCTCACTCATGTGTACATTAAATAAAAATGTACAGGCCTACTGGCCTGCAGAAAGGTACAGAAATTGAATAAAGTAATTAAATGTAAAATAAGTGCATATTTAACTGTTTAAATGAAAGATTAATCCTTATTAAACTTACAAAAGCTATTCAATCAAGAGCATTGTTTAATGTCAAACTAAATGTAAGGACATCACTCAGGCAGCAGTAAAGGCTACTGCGCCTTTAAGACCTGATGCAGGGATATGCTCGTCTTTCTCGACTGTGCATACTATACAGTTCACTTAAGGCATATTCAGACTATGTCTGCTAGGATACTCATCAAAATGGACATGTTGACATACTTCTTGTGTGAGTTTGTCCGTTTAAGCGCAAGACTTGAAAGAGAACTCAATATTTGCGTGCTGTGAGACGAGCACTCGCTCTCGGATGATGCACAGCGTCAGACCTTCTCTCAGCGCGCGCGAGTCTCACAGCGCATCTTCACGCGAGTGATGACGGAGAAAACGACTGGTTATATGCGCACATACGGCAGCACTCGCATGCATTGAACAAAGTTTACAAAGAGGTGAAACAGCTCGGTAGGTGAAAGCGAGTTTACCCGCCACAACTCAAAATCAGCCGCATTTGGCTGGTGGCGGTGCTAATTTCCATCCCTGGCGCAAGCATCCCGTTGTTTTTTTAATACTTATGGGGATGAAAATAAATATATTCAAAAATACTTTTTGGAGTCAAACTCTTTTGACAAAGCTTGAACAAAATACTTTCAAAATTTAAGACTTTATAAAGCTGTGATAAGACTTTTTAATACTTTATAAGGGTCTTAATTTTCCCAAAATTGATTTATCACCTTTTAAGACTTTTCAAGACCCCGCAGATACCCTGCTATGACTGTGCATTGTCTCTGAGCCAATCAGAACCATCCACATTGCAGTAATGACGTGGATAAGACCTTGAAAACGGTATAACTGTTGGGACAATTGTATGTACGATAGGGCGAGGCAACGAGACGGTGGGAGCAGGAGCGCGGCTTACGAACTCCTTGTGAGACTTGAAGCTGGCTTCTGCTTTTGAAACTGCAAACTACTCTTAAGTAAATGTTTCTTTTAATTAATTGCAATCCTGACTCTGTCTTAATTTCTTCACTACTGGTCCTGGGTCATAAGCTGTTAACCCCTAACACTATACATACTCAAGATTAACACAAAATTGTCAGAAACTGTGAGTTGTGTACCCTTTAAATGCCAATCACATTTCATCACCGTCATGCATTTGATAACTGATATCCACATACCCATTAAAACAAAAACAAAAGATAAATCAAATCACCTGGCTTCTTCCATGACGAGGCAGCTGTGACAGAAAGTGAGTAATTTTACATACACAATAACTTTTCACAAGTGCACACTTTACTGGACACTATGGTGATGACCATTAGGTAGTTTTGATTCCCTTGTAACAGTATTAACACTCATTAACACCCATCAAGTATTTTTCTCAAGTTTGCAATCTATTTTGAGTTGTCATGGTAACAAACTGAGAGGACAACTAGCAACAAACATAATGATGTGTTTTCATTGCCGTTGTCAAGAAAAACCTTTTATAACTAATAAATGTAAATCATACTGCTGTTTATTGCTTATAATCTACCACAACCTCTGGGTAGCACATGGTTAACAGCGCAATCACTATTTCTATCACCAATTGGCCTATTAGGCTAACAGATTCATATCCTTGAAACATTTTATATGAGAAGACCAATTACTGAAATAACTTTCTACATTTTGATGAGATTAAACAGTTAATTTCATGAAAAATGTCAGAAAACTAAAATATATTTCATTCTTAAATCAGAAAATTATTTGTTCGTTTCGGTTTTCTATTGTGACATTTTCATGAAATATATAATGTACTATGTTTTTAAAAGTAAAGTATTTTATACATTATGGTTGTGAAATACAAATGTCATTTTTTTTTTTAAATTGCATTAATGAGAATCTAATAACAGTCACTTATGAGAATAGTATTGAGAAACCTTGTGAATAAATGAGAATTACAACAACAAAAACCGAATGTGTTTAATTGAGAGATTGCACAGACCTTTCTCCACTGTGTGCACAGAAAAGAGAAAAAATAATCACATTATCAGTCAAAGATGACAATGCATGAGAAGTTTTAGGCTAAAACTTCTTAATATACTATGTTTATGTAAGGTGAGGATGAGTTTGTAAGACTGTACCCATCTCCTCCAGTTCTGAAGTCATGGATTTGGAGCGCAGAGCAATAGCCGGAGGGGTCAGCCGCTTGCTTTGCTGGGGAACTAAAGGTAAGGAGAGAGCACTGTTATATCAAATCAAAAACTGGCTGCAATGCCATTCATTCATACTCCCACAGACAAATCCACAGTAAAAACAGACCCTGACCTTTCTTCTTAGGCATCTCCTCCATCTCAGGATTTCGCGCAACCATGACTACCTTCACCATCAGACTGTTCCCGCCCTGGCGAATCATGTTCACCACCTGCCTGTGGCCCACCTTCACTACATTGATTCCATTCACCTGTGAGAATACAGCGATGATGACTACACTTTGAATCAATAGTAACATAAAGGGATAGTTCACCCAAAAAATGAAATTTCACCATTAATTGTTCACCCTCATGACGTTGCAAACGCGTAAGATTTAATATATTTTTGATGGAATCAGAGCTCTCTGTCCCTCCATTGACATCTACACAACTGACACTGACGTTTCAAAAAGTTCATAAAGAGATAGCAAAACTAATCCATATGAATTGAGTGGTTCAGTCCACATTTTCTGAAGAGACTTAATATAATGAACAGACTGAATATAGGCTTTTATTCACATATATACATTCCTTAACGCACACATCAATTAGGGTAAACGGAAGCTCAAGCATGTTTGAATGAGGTTCATGCTCGTGTTACGCAGCACGTTTGAGCTTCCTCAAGAACCAATGAGGTTCATGCTCGTGTTACGCAGCACTTTGAGCTTCCTCAAGAACCAATGAGGTTCATTCTCGTGTTACGCAGCACGTTTGAGCTTCCTCAAGAACCAATGAGGGTCATTCTCGTGTTACGCAGCACGTTTGAGCTTCCTCAAGAACCAATGAGGTTCATTCTCGTGTTACGCAGCACGTTTGAGCTTCCTCAAGAACCAATGAGGTTCATTCTCGTGTTACGCAGCACGTTTGAGCTTCCTCAAGAACCAATGAGGTTCATTCTCGTGTTACGCAGCACGTTCGAGCTTCCTCAAGAACCAATGAGGTTCATTCTCGTGTTACGCAGCACGTTTGAGCTTCCTCAAGAACCAATGAGGTTCATTCTGGTGTTACACAGCACATGTGAGCTTCCTCAAGAACCAATGAGGTTCATTCTGGTGTTACGCAGCACGTTTGAGCTTCCTCAAGAACCAATGAGGTTCATTTTCGTGTTACGCAGCACGTTTGAGCTTCCTCAAGAACCAATGAGGTTCATTCTGGTGTTACGCAGCACGTTTGAGCTTCCTCAAGAACCAATGAGGTTCATGCTCGTGTTACGCAGCACGTTTGAGCTTCCTCAAGAACCAATGAGGTTCATTCTTGTGCTACGCAGCACGTTTGAGCTTCCTCAAGAACCAATGAGATTCATTCTCATGTTACGCAGCACGTTTGAGCTTCCTCAAGAACCAATGAGGTTCATTCTTGTGTTACGCAGCACGTTTGAGCTTCCTCAAGAACCAATGAGGTTCATTCTCGTGTTACGCAGCACGTTTGAGCTTCCTCAAGAACCAATGAGGTTCATTCTTGTGTTACGCAGCACGTTTGAGCTTCCTCAAGAACCAATGAGGTTCATTCTTGTGTTACGCAGCACGTTTGAGCTTCCTCAAGAACCAATGAGGTTCATTCTCGTGTTACGCAGCACGTTTGAGCTTCCTCAAGAACCAATGAGGTTCATTCTTGTGCTACGCAGCACGTTTGAGCTTCCTCAAGAACCAATGAGGTTAATTCTCGTGTTATGCCGCACGTTTGAGCTTCCTCAAGAACCAATGAGGTTCATTCTCGTGTTACGCAGCACATGTGAGTTTCCTCAAGAACCAATGAGGTTCATTCTTGTGTTACGCAGCAAGTTTCAGCTTCCTCAAGAACCAATGAGGTTCATTCTCGTGTTACGCAGCACGTTTGAGCTTCCTCAAGAACCAATGAGGTTCATTCTTGTGTTACGCAGCACGTTTGAGCTTCCTCAAGAACCAATGAGGTTCATTCTCGTGTTACGCAGCACGTTTGAGCTTCCTCAAGAACCAATGAGGTTCATTCTCGTGTTACGCAGCACGTTTGAGCTTCCTCAAGAACCAATGAGGTTCATTCTCGTGTTACGCAGCACGTTTGAGCTTCCTCAAGAACCAATGAGGTTCATTCTCGTGTTACGCAGCACGTTTGAGCTTCCTCAAGAGGTTTGTTCTCATGCGCCAAGTTGATCAATGTTCATATGTGAATAAACACCCAACCAATCAATTCATATGGATTAATTTTACAATCACTTTGTGAACTTTTTGAAGTGTCAAAGTATCAGTTTCATAGCTGTCAATAGAGGGAAAGATATCTTTCAGAATTCATCAAAAAGATCTGTATACATGTTCTGAAGATGTGTTTAGAAAGACATGAGAGAGTAATTTATGACCGAACTTGAATTGTGGTGTGAATTAACCCTTTAAGACATATTGCAAGATATAAAATCGTTTAAAAGTTTAGGGTCAGTTTTATTTTTAAAACTATTTATGAGGCTTTGTAGAAGTGAAAAATATTTAAAAGAAATAAATAGTCTTATGTAATAAGGATGCTTTAAATTGATCAAAAGTGACAAAAAACATGTTAACAAAGATATTTATTTCAAATAAAAGCTGTTCTATTCATCAAAGAATCCAGTAAAAAAAAAAGTATTACGGTTTTCATAAAAATATATAATACAGTATCTTATAATATATAATAATAATATATTAAAAAAGCAACACAGCCGATTTCAACATTGATAATAATCAGCATATCATCATATTAGATGATTTCTGAAGGATCATGTGACACTGAATAGTAATGATGCTGAAAATTCAGCTTTGATCACAGGAATAAATTACATTTTTAAATATTTTCAAATAGAAAATGGTTTATTTAAATTGCAATAATGTTTTAGAATATTTATTTTTGCTGTATTTTTGATTTTAAAAAAATGTAGCCTTGTGAGCCTAAGAGACATCTTTCAAAAACATTGAAAAATGTTACCGACCCCAAACTTTCTACCTCATTATTCAGTGCAAGTGACTTTCACAGTGCATATTTTTTAAATAAAATTATATTTGACAATTATGTAAGAAAGGAAATTTGATTTGCAGTTTAGAGAGAAACACAAGTGGGCGTCTTAAGCATTATCATCAGACTTGTTTCAAAATGATTCAACATGATTCACACTCCAAATGAACCAGCCGGGAACCGTGAGGTGAAGGTGTTTGCTAACAGGCCGAAGCGTCTGGAGATGCATCGATAAAAAAGATATTTTGCAATAGCAGATAGTCAAGATGGCGTATACAGAAAACACAAGATCCACATCAGCTTCTCTTACAGAATCAAATTAAAGTCAGTAACACAAGTATCACAGTGAGGCTTATCACCTCAGTGTAAGTGTTAAGATTTGTTCAGTCTAAGGTTTAACACCTCACAGACAGGAGACTATACCGCTAATCTAGTTTTGGCTTTGTGTTCAGTCGGCAATCTGTATTTATATAACTTTCTGTGGCTCTTTATCTAATAAAACCTGTGCATTAAGTGTCTAAAACATGGTTGCATCTAAGGAGGCGACCTCTTTGCTGACCTCGATCAGGAAGTCACCCATCCGCAGACCGGACCGCCACGCGACGCCCCCCTCATCGACAGACTCGAGGTACTGTAGAGCAGGAAAGGCTGGAGTCGGGCTAAACTCCTCAACAGGAGTCTGGGCTAGAGATCATAGATCATAATCACAGATGAGCTCCATCTATGTCGTGATGTGCTCTGTTATCAAACCAGAAAAGAGCTCGCTGATGTCCATCACTCACCTTTGGCCCCTCTGAGCACAAAACCGAAGCCTTCATTGTCTTTTTTCTGCAGAAGTACAGTTTTCTCCTTTATGATGTAGTCACTATCAGAGAGAAAAGACAGAGGTGATTTGAAGCTCAAATGAAAGCCCAAATGCCCAGAGCTCATTTCATCAACCTAGGGCCAGATTTACAACCAAAAAAAAGGCAAATTAGGCAATCCTAAAAAAATCGC
Organism: Pseudorasbora parva; assembly: GCF_024679245.1. NCBI lineage: Eukaryota > Metazoa > Chordata > Actinopteri > Cypriniformes > Gobionidae > Pseudorasbora > Pseudorasbora parva. Next base: position 3,443,799 of record NC_090195.1, read on the forward strand.
AGAAGGAAGTGGAAAGTTCTGCACGTGAGCTACTGACAAAACGCAAATTAAAGCAAACCGGATCATATCCAGCGTCTGGTTTAAGACGTGCTTTTACCAGTAAATTGAGGAGCGCAAACCTTAGTAAATCACCTCGCGTGAAGAGTGTTAAATACTCTTCTCCCATACATTTTTTGTCTAAAAGAAAAACTCCTACAAATGCATATGCAGTAAGTTCAGCCGCAAAAATAATCATGTCAACGCCTTTTCAACGCCAATTTTTCACAGTGTTTCTGTAAATCCTGATTTGAACACCAAAAGACGGTTTGCACTGGCGCAAGCTGTTAGTAAATCTGGCCCTTAGAATCAAAATGCGAGAATATCACTGAGTCAGGGTTATAACTGTTAACTAGAACCAAAATATTGTCAAAAAAATGTTTTTTCTACCACTTAGTTGCCTAGGTCAATAAATAATTAATACAACGGTAACACTTTACAATAAGGTTCCATTAGTTAACATTAGTTATTAAACTAACATCAACTAACATCAGCCGTTGGGCTGAACGGTTCTCATTGTGTCACTAGAACTAACGGTCTAATCTGTTACGATTCAGTAGTTTATGTTCCACCATGGGGCTGATAATGGCCACTCTTTGGAAAGTATTTCAAACACATTAGTCGTCATCTTGGTTATGCAAGTTTGTTTAAAGACAAATTGAGGATGATCAAATATTAATTTTAATTGTATTATTAATCTGCATCTTGATGGAAAAGAGGCTAATGAGTAATATATACGCTACAGTATTCCTTCATCTTTGTTAACATTAGTTAAACATTAAAAAAAAAACAGCTGTTCATTGTTGGTTCATGTCAGCTCAGTTCTATTCAACGATAATAACAGATACAAATTTTGATCTTAATGTATTAGTAAATGTTGAAATGAACAAAAACATTTAATAAAGGATTTAGAAGTATTTTCATTAATAGTTCATGTGAACTAATATAGTTCTCTAATGTTAACACTAATGAAACCTTATTCTAAAGTGTTCATAAAGTGTTCATTTTATTTCAGTTTCTCATTTTGTACTAAAATGAGAAACTGAAATAAAATGAATAAACTATATCGACATAAAACTAATAAAAATGACAAAAACACATCAAAACTTGAATTTTAGTCACACTTTGAATGAAAAAAAGAATATAACAAAATCAAAAACAGTATTTCCTGTATTTGAAATACATTTTATGCTAAGTATACTACAAAAGCATTTACATATTTATGTACTTTATATAAATACCCTGCAATTATACTGTTGGCATACTAAATTGGTATACTTAAAGTAGAACAGCTAATTTTGTACTAAATGCACTTTAATTATCTGGAAATAGTGCTGAGGTCCAACTAAAAATATACTTCAGTATGTGTGATTGTGCTAAAGTGGAAGCATTCTTTAGGTACACTTTAGATATCTTGCATTTAAAGACTGATATTATACAGTGATGATACTATACTTACTAATAGTGAAATTAAACAACATTTTAGGCTTAATATTAAGAAGTGTGCATTGTGCAATAAAGTACTCTAAATTAATTGTAATGATAATATTTATATCAGTAAGTCTCAAGCGATATGTCAGTAAATGTTAATGGATTTGTAGTATACTTAGTATTAAATAAACATATTTAAAAATACATTTTGGTATGCTTTTTTTCTTGTTAACTAGGGTTATTAATACTACACTAGCATATTAATGATACTAAAATATCTCTGTTCTGAATTCACAGGAATAATGCAGATGTTTTTGAACATCTGTTTCAAGCAAGCAGATCCTCTTGAATCAGCAGAAATGGAGTTACAGCATAAAGTGGTCAAGCTGTGGCTGGTAAACCAGTTCAAATCCAGCTTTCGTTAGCTATTGACCAGCCTGGACCGGTTAGAAACCAGCTACCATGTTCCAAACCACAGCTTCTATCTTAAGCTCAGAAATTGAAATGTCAAAAGATTCAGAAATGTCATATATGTTGGATTTACAGTAGCACTGTAACTATGGTATTTTGGCGGACACTATGGTTACCATGGTGAATGTATGGGGGTTTGTAGAAGTGTGCAGTTAGTTCAGAGCAAAGACGATGACAGTTACAGACTAGCATTGTGTTTTGTCAGCTCAGCTCTGTTATTTTGAACATTGTTAGTTCTTTGTTAGGTCATTGTAGCTTTAGTTTGCTGAATTAACGTTACAATGGCAGGCACAACGTAAAGCCTGTACTCTTATCAGCCTGCTTAAGAATTAACATTGATCAGTGGCAGTAAATTCAGATTATAAAAACGTTTTCCATTTTGGCTGCGAGAACGTCACAATGTAAAGTTAGTCTAATGTGAGTAGAATGTCCTTTAAGGTGAGGATGTTCAAACAATGCTGAACTAGGAGCGTTTTCTACTAACATTTTTTAGAACATTTATCAAAAACTAACAACATGCTAACATGTAAATCACCTTAAAGGGATAGTTCACCCACAAATTAAAAATAGCTCATGATTTATCAACCGTCAAGCCATCCTGTGTGTATATGACATTCTTCTTTCAGACGAATACAATCAGTTATATTAAAAATGTCCTAGCTCTTCCCAGCTTTATAATGGCAGCCCAAAAATTTGAAGCCCAAAAAAGCGCATCCATCCATTATAAAAGTGCTCCACACGGCTCTGGGGGGTTAATAAAGGCCTTCTGAAGCAGATCGATGGGTCTATGTGAGAAAAATATCCATATTTAACACGCTGTAAAGTAAAATATATACCTTACAGTGGACCGCCTTCTATATTCAACTTATGGAAAAGATAATGTCGGACATAAGTGTTTAGAACGGTGTTACACTTTCTGCATAAGATGAATACGGTAGGCGATGTGTTGGAAGCAAGATATTTTACTTTACGTGTTAAATATGAATATATTCAGAAGGACTTTATTAACCCCCAGAGCAGTGTTGAGCACCTTTATAATGAATGGATACACTTTTTGGGGCTTCAAATTCTGGGCTGCCATTATAACGCTTGATATTTGTTAATATAACTCTGATTGTATTCATCTGATAGAAGAATGTCATATAAACATAGGATGACTTGAGGATAAGTAAATCCTTTTTTGGTTTAACTACCCCTTTAATAATCTGATTTTAAAAAAATAACATTCTCCATTATTAGCTTTACCTCAGCCTTTGTTGATTAAAATTGATCTCAATTTACTAAAATCAACAAAAAAGTACTTTACTGTGCCTGTGAGCTCTTTTCATTAGCTAAATCTGTAGTGATATTACAGTCTTCTTCTACAGGCATATAGATAAGATCCCATAATCCTGGAGATCCATTATGGATACGGCACAGTTTGTGTCAAATTTATTTGTTCAATCAAAGAGCATCACAACATGCAAACAAATTAATATTCAGATCATCAGTGTTGGAAAACTAAAATAAGTTTAGTCTCTGTTCATAAAATGACAATTTAACACTTTTACACCTTCAACTTGAGCTGAACTATTTTTTTTAAAGATTTTCAAATGACAAAATCCTCTCTCATGTTAAAGTTCGCTCATTTTCTAGAGATGACCCGTCTCAATTTTTAATCCGACATAATTTTTCAACTTAAAAACTGTTATGAATGGCATCATCATCCATCATGGATACAGCACACAACCCACAGGATTGGCAACCACAAGGTTTAACACAATCTAACAACAAACATATCAGATGTGCCCGAATCACAGCCCAAAACACTGTGATGCAAAATAACGATATGTTAACAAGTATACTTACGTATAGATAACACGTTTACTTAACTAACAAACGACACACTTTAGACTTCTATTTCTTATATAAAGCTAATTATAAACACTTATGATGAGCCCAAGCCAAAACTGCACAACAAATGGAAAATCTTTAAAACATTGGAAAAAAGATTTTTCCAATCAACGACAATCCCAACATTTTAAAATCTGCCAACTATATTTATGCCACACTTGAGCATCACAAGATACTAATGAAATACTATGTGGATTATCCGGATTGAAAAACTAAAATGAGTTCAGTTTCAATTTAACATTTTTATGATGAAAAAAAAATATTATTGAAATTGTGATTTTCAAATACAAAATCCTCTCACGTGACAAGTTCACTCATTTTCTAGAAGTTGATCCGTCTTTGATTTTAGCAGCATTTTCCTACTTTGACACCATTCTGAAAAGCATCATCATATCGCATTTGTGTAGGAATCACAGCGGGAAAGATTGTGATGCATAGATGACGATACGCCAGGAATACTCACACACATTAATGCCGTTTTTGATCGACCCCGAAGGACTGCAACTTTCTATGATGCACACTTTCACACATATATACACCCATAGTGACTCATTCCCTTTTCAATGATCCAAAAACACACATACATGTTACATGAACTCATTTACAACACACACACACAGCAGGAAAAGGTTTTCTGACGTGTTGTTCTTCCATCGTATGTACAATGACAGACACATTCACGACTCGTATAGACGCATACAGAGAAAAGACAGCTGATTACGATAGACAACCCCACACACACACACACACATACAGATGATATATACTGTATATGAAAACATTGATTCTGCTCAACAGTCTGTCTGCTACCTCTTCAGAGCATCCATCTGCCTCTCTCGCTCTCTCTCGCTCTACCTCTCTCTCCGCAGCGACAATAAAAGAATGGAGCAGCCGATACCTGTAAATGAACCAGACGCTGCGGTTCTGGGGACCGAGCGAGGGCCATGAGGATGAGAGGGAGAGAGGGAGAGACAGGTCTTTCTCTCCGTATCCCCCCATTGCCATGTCCCCCCCTCCTCTGAGTCCTCCTCCTTTCCGGCCCCTCGTCTCTCAGCGCGCACACAGCCAGAGGAGGAGAGAGAGAGAGAGAGAGAGAGAGAGAGGAGAGAGAGAGAGAGAGAGAGAGAGAGAAGAGAGGAGAGGAGAGAGAGAGAGAGAGAGAAGAGAGAGAAGGAGAGAGAGAGAGAGAGAGAGAGAGAGGAGAGAGGAAGAGAGAGAGAGAGGAGAGAGAGAGAGAGAGAGAGAGAGAGAGAGAGAGAGAGAGAGAGAGAGAGAGAGAGAGAGAGAGAGAGAGAGAGAGAGCAAACCGACTCTACATGCTTAAGAACGAGGGAGGAGGAGGATGGAGAGAAAGGGAGGGTTTAAAAGTGCTCACATTCAGTCACTGCGACATTCAGAGAGAGACAGAACGAGGAGGGGTTGTGTGAAAAAAAGAGGAGGGAGAGAACGAAAGAAGCAAGTGTGGGAGAGAAACACGCTTTAAAGGAATAGTTCACACAAAAAACGAGAATCCTGCACTCGTTTCATATCTGTATGATTCTCTTTCTGCCATGGAACATGAAAGGTGATGTTTAGCAGAGCGTTCATGCTGCTCTTTTCATATAATGAAAGCAGGGGCTGTCAAAGTACACTATATTACCAAAAGTATTGGGACACTCCTCCAAATCATTGAATTCAGGTGTTCAATCGCTTCATGGCCACAGGTGTATAAATCAAGCACTAGGCATGCAGACGCTTCTACACACATTAGTGAAAGAATGGGTCGCTCTCAGGAGCTCAGTGAACTCAAGCGTGGTGCCGTGATAGATTGCCACCTGTGCAATAAGCCCATTCGTGAAATTTCCTCACTACTAAATATTCCACGCTCAACTGTTAGTGGGATTATAACAAAGTGGAGTAAAGCAGCCGCCACTGGACTCTAGAACAGTCGAGACGTGTTCTCTGAGCGACCAATCACGCTTCTCTGTCTGCCAATACCAGGGACAAGTCTGGGTTTGGCGGTTGCCAGGAGAACGATACTTGCCTGACTGCATTGTGCCGTGTGTAAAGTTTGGTGGAGGGGGGATTATTATTTATGGAGGGGGACCTTATTATTATTATGGGGTAGGGTTGTTTTTCAGGGGTTGGGCTTGGCCCCTTAGTTCCAGTGAAAGAACTCAATGCTTCAGCATACCAAGACATTTCGGACAATTTCATGCTCCAAACTTTGTGGGAACAGTTTGGGGATGGCCCCTTCCTGTTCCACCATGACTGCGCTCCAGTGCACAAAGCGTCGGTCCATAAAGACATGGATGAGCGAGTTTGGTGTGGAGGAACTTGACTGGCCTGCACAGAGTCCTGAGCTCAACCCGATAGAACAGCTTTGGGATGAATTAGAGCGGAGACTGAGAGCCAGGCCTTCCCGTCCAACATCAGTGCCTGACCTCACAAATGAGCTTCTAGAAGAATGGTCAAAAATTCCCATAAACACACTCCTAAACCTTCCCAGAAGAGTTGAAGCTTTTATAGCAGCAAAGGGTGGGCCAACTCCATATTAAACCCTACAGATTAAGAATGGGACGGCATTAAAGTTCATGTGCATATAAAGGCAGGCGTCCCAAAACTTTTGGCAATAAAGTGCATCTCAAATGACACATACTGCGGCCGCCTGAAGTCAAAAGATAACTTTGCATGAGAAAACAGACCGAAATTTAAAGGGATAGTTCACATAAAAATGAAAATTTTGTCATTTACCCTCAAGTTCCAAACCTGTATTGAGGGTAACAGTTGATGGACCATTGACCAGTTGAACAGATGTATGGAATTCTCATCCAAATTTCTGTCCAATTAAATGCCCTCTAGAATCTGAAATCGGCCACTTGTTCACACATTTACTGTTTTCTAAATGGTGAATGACACAGTGAACTATATATTCGCTCTATTGGGGCGAATGGAGTGGTTTCACGTGAACTGCCGCAGCTCCGGTCCAGAGACAAGACAGCACAGAGTGCATCATGAGTTGGCACAGACCAGAAAACGTATCGGACCCGTTTGAATTCTGCACAGAGTGCTGTATTTTAAACTGATATGGAGGAACCTCAGGCTTTACCAAGCTCTATGGCTCTGCCTGAGCTGTGGTATAAACTAAACCTTATTGGCTATTTTTTTTAATGGGAGGAGCTGTTTGAAATGTCCCAGCGCCTCTTCCTGTTTCAGTGGAAATAACGTAGACACATTAAATAACGCTGCATGTTTCATAGCACTTCAGTGGGCCTTTAAATATGGTATTTTCCTCAAATAAAGCATCATATGACTTTAGATGACTGGATATAGTGAGAATATATACTACTTTTCAAAAGTTTGGTGTTAATAAGACAGTTTTATGAAAGTAGTTTTCAGTATTCAGCAAGAAAGCATTAAATCGATCAAAGATGACAGTAAAGACATTTATAATGGCAATACCATTCTTTTATGATTTTGATTGAGTGGCAATAACACGCTTTTATGATTATGATTGAAAATTTCTATTAATAAAACATAATTTTCACAAAAATATGAAGGAGCACGTTTTAAACATTGATAATCAGAAATGTTTCTTAAGCAGCAAATCAGCCAATTAGAATTAATTTTGAAGACTATATTAACGATGCTGAAAATTCAGCTTTGCATATCAGGAATAAATTACATTTTAAAATATATTCAAATAGAAAACAGATATTTTAAACTGTAATAATATCTTGCAATAATACTGTTACTGTTTGATCAAATAAATGCAGCCTTGGGGAGCAAAAGAGATTCTTTAAAAAACATAAAAACCTTTCTTTAAAAAAAAATCTTTGGTTTACTAGGAGCTGCATTAAGATTCTTCACATATGTCCTGTTTGGACAAATAAAAAAATAACAGCGTAGAGATTAGAATGACAGTAAACGACAGATTTTTCATTTTTTGGGTGAGCTATTCCTTTCATACAGTACTGGAGATAAATTGTGGGATTTTGATGAGTGGGTGAGAGAGATGCGAGCGGATACTGGTATTCATCACACACACTCGGCCTGCATGGCAACAGATGATCAAGACAGCTTATATGTGCATGGACACGAACACACACACACGCTCACCAGTGCATACACATACAATCAGTTGTATATAACACGACCAATGCACACAATTGTACATATTCACTGGGTGGAAACCAACCCTTTTCAGCTGATGCACCATGTGAGTGAGAAAGAGGGAGACAGATCTGAGCAGAGAGACAGCAGTGGCTCACACCGCATGTGTTAATATTCCACATGAGAGCCACAGATCCAAACATTGTTGTGTAATTTTTTGAAAGTGGCTGTGACATTTGCATACCCGTCTAGTGGAGGCAGAGCCTCGCTGTTTTGCACCTGCCAGCAAACGTTTGAAACAGAAAGCAGCCGCTAATCTTTCTTATGGTGAATCCATTTGACAAAAAAACACCAACTGATTTTATTGGATCAACATGTACAGTTTAGTTTATATTTGCGCGCACACACACACACACACGTTTAACTATATAATAGTAAGGACATTGCATAGACTTCCATTGATTTTATATCAGGTTCATGATATTTTCTATGGCCTAATCTAATCCCTACCCCTAAACTTAAACGTACAAAACACTAGATTTAAATGAAAATATGTTTGGCCGATTTATAAACCAGTCAAATATCCTCACTAGTCGGTTGATATACTTTTTCACTATATAAGTGAGGACATTTGGACAGTATAGCCAAACCTGTACACACACGCAAGCACACAAAAATGTATCACGGTTTCCACAAAAATTAAGCAGCACATTGATAATACTTAGCTGTGTGTTTCTCGATCTATCACACACACACACACACACACACACACACACATAATATTATATTTAAATAATATTATAATAACGGTAAACCAGATACATGTCTATTTAATCCAAACTGAAATGTTCATGTTCAATTGCATTTAAACATTGGAACAAGTGAATGCAGATTTTGTTCTGTTCCCACCTGGGCACTTCGAGGCCATCGTACGTTCCTACTGTGTAATGACGAAACAGTTTCCTCTTCGCCTTCTCACTGCGGCTCTCTGAAACACACACACACACACACACTCCGACTGTTAGCACATGTAGGCGTGTATATCTGTGTAAGTGGAAGTGTGATGTATTCAAATTGATGTGATTTTGCATATTTGTGTGTTGTGCGCATGAAGATTATGTGAGTAGGCAAACCACCACAGGCAAAAGCTCTTGGGGACGTCCTCAACCAAAGAGAATAGGACCCATAAAGGATTCATCGAGGAATTCATTCACTGTTGTGTTTCAGGATTAGGGTTACAAAGTCAGTTATTTTCTATATTAGTGTCACTGTTTCTAAACTCCCTGAAATGCCTCCATTGTAGTCTTGAGTTTTCTTCAGGGAAAATTGTTAACAATATTCCCTGAAGAAACACATCCACAAAATTCCTCATGTCAAATAATTCCTGCCCAATGCATACACAAAATAAAGGGGCGGGGCCGGTTAAAGTTAGGCTCCATACATATGGAGCCGTGTTAAGCTGTATACGTAAAAATGTTGTATCATATCAGTGCATCGTCCAGACAGATCCAGCGTTTTGGAGAATCTGAAACCGCAATTTTTTGTAACCAGGTCCCAGAGTGGATAAATCTGAAAACGACTCCCTCGCGTTTTCCTGTGTACAGCCAATCCGCATATTTTGTGAAACGAAGACGTCATCACCCTACGTCTCGCTTATGCTCCAAGTCTTCTTCTCCATTTTTAGTGCAGCGCCACATACTGGTCTGGCATGTATATTACATTGTATACATGTATACATGAGTTAGTTTCAGTGGTTTTGTATGTATGCACATATTTCTTGAGACGAGGAAAAAAAATAGGGAAAGCTCTGGCTTCGTGTGGCTGTGCCCTTAGTTATTAGTGTGTTGAAACTGGCAATTATGGTAAAGGGGTGGGACATTTCACACTCAAAGCGCTTAACCAATCACAACACATTGCTCCAGGTGACCAATCAGAGCACATTGTGCTTTTCAGAAGTAGGACCTTTTTTATGTTTTTCATGTCCGCGGGTTGAAGTGACCCCAATAATGTTAGCCCCAGAAATGCCAATTTTAGCAGGGAACCCTGACAATAAAACCATCTATTTAACCCCCCGGAATGCATTTTTTTACCAGGGTTACATGACATGAAAATACCGTAAGAGCAATTCAAAAGCATAAGGAGTCGTATGCTCTCCAAACACTTTTGCGGTACATTGATGTCACACGCCGATCAGTCTGCGCAGCGTCGATGCATCTCAAACAAGCCTTCTAACAACAATGGCAGACATCGCATTACTGTTGATGCACATGGCTTTGCGACCCTACGTCGGCATCAAATCACGCCGAATACAACACATTCAAGTAGCTCACTGTAATTTGTATAGACGGAGATTACAATCATGCTGCTATTAGCTCGATTAGTTGATTAGTGTTTGGATACACTACCTGTTTGCGGCTCCTGGTTTTGGGGCAGCACCTCTTCTACACATTCAGAAGGAAACCAGCCTGTGCGGCCCTTCGCTGTTCCTTCCCAGAATCCTCCTTCACCTACACTCAACACTGAGAACGAGAAGAGTTCTTTAGTACACTTTAATATTCAAAGCAAACATTTATTGGAGTTGAGTAGAACAATATTCAACAAGAAATGTAAGATTTTATCATGCATTTGTTTCATATTGACTTGAAGAGAAAAACATAATGAGAAAGATCATCTGACCTTTGACTTTGTCCCCTTTACTGAGGCTGATCTCGCGCTCACCGTGAGCAGAGTGAGAACGAGTCGCCACAAACACGCGGCCTGGAACGGCGCTGTAGAGCCTTTTCCTCTGACCTCCGCCCCCTCTACAACGGACACACAACAAAATAATTTGGACTTTAATTACGCCTGCTAAAAACTTTTAAAATATATATTTATGATGATTACTAAAATATCTGATATGGGAAAAGAGCAACAAAAAAGCATGAGAAGTGTCCTGTTACTGGAACCCTAAAAGGTCTAAAAGAAGAAATTATAGAAATAAAGCTGAAATTATATCAAACAAAATAAAAAAATACTTAATCTAAGTGAACAAAAAATTTAAATGTTGCCTAAGCAACTACTAAATAAGTTTAGGTATTAAAACTGAAATACACACATATACACACCAATCAGGCATAACATTATGACAAGTGAAGTGAATAACTCTGATGATCTCATCACGGCTCCTGTTAGTGGGTGGGATATATTAGGCAGCAAGTGAACATTTTGCCAACAGAGTTGATGTGTTAGAAGCAGGAAAAATGGGCAAGCGTAAGGATTTGAGCGAGTTTGGCCAAATTGTGACGGCTAGACGACTGGGTCAGAGCATCTCCAAAACTGCAGCTCTTGTGGGCTGTTCCCGGTCTGCAGTGGTCAGTATCTATCAAAAGTGCTCCAAGGAAGGAACAGCGGAGAACCGGCCACAGGGTCATGGGCGGCCAAAGCTCATTGATGAACGTGGGAGCAAAGGCTGGCCCGTGTGGTCCGATCAAACAGACGAACTACTGGAGCTCAACAGTGTCACATGCGCATCAGAACTGGACCACAGAGCAATGGAAGAAGGTGGCCTGGTCTGATGAATAACATTTTCTTTTACATCACATGGATGGCCGGGAGTGTGTGTGTGTGTGGCTTACCTGGGGAACACATGGCACCAGGATGCACTATGGGAAAAAGGCGAGCCGGCGGAGGCAGTGTGATGCTTTGGCCAATATTCTGCTGGGAAACCTTGAGTCCTGCCATCCATGTAATTGTTACTTTAACATGTGCCACCAACCTTAGCATTGCTGAGACCATGTTCAGCCTTCATGGAAACGGTATTCCCTGGTGGCTGTGGCTCTTCCAGCAGGATAATGCTCCTGACACAAAGCACAAATGCTTCAGGAATGGTCTGAGGAGCACAACGAGTTTGAGGTGTTGACTTGGCCTCCAAATTCCCCAGATTTCACTCCAATCAAGCATCTGTGGGATGTGCTGAACAAACAAGTCCGATCCATAGGGAAGTCCGATCCACCTCAACTTACAGACTTGGTGCCAGATACCACAGCACACCTTTGGGGTCGTTTTGGCAGCAAAAGGGGTACCAACACAATTTTAGGTAGGTGGTCATAATGGTATGCCTGATCAGTGTTCAAATATAATACTTAAATAACACTGTACAGACAGAGAATCAAAGAACACAATAATAATGTGAACATGCAGGCATTAAGTTGTATCCAATCCAAAGTAATAAAAAATAGTGTAGGCGGATGACTTTGTGCATTAGAGCCAGTGAATAATGTTGGCTTGGCTTTATTTTATAGGGTAAGTTTCCAAGGATTTGCTGCAGGAATGTGATGGTAACAACTCCTTAATATTTGTATCTCATCCATTATTGAACACTGTGGGACCAAAACCCCATTTGATTTCTAGGATGTAACCAAATATGCAAGACCGGCTGGACCAAATGTAAAAGTATACTAGTTTAGACTGAATATATTCTAGATATACTACTGTACAGACTTCATAAAACGAAGGTTTTAGCTTGATGATTGATTATTTTACACAGTAGAAGGTGTTTGTTTCTAACCCACTGAGTAAGAATTAACTCAGTATGGCAGCAGAGCTCTGGCCAGAAGCCTAACAGTGCAAAACAGTGAGTCAGAGCTTCTGTAATAGTACCATAAGAGAGCACCAGAAATCAGTGCTGACAGTTAACATGTTAAAAAAAACCACAATGACAGAGGTAAGGGTCTAAACATGTATTAACACTTAAAATGTGATGTTTATGCACTACTGAACAGCAAATGTTGAGTGAAACCATCTCAAATGCTATAAACTGCACTCTTAAACTATGGGTAAAAAGAGACCCAGGTCACATTTCCCCCCAAAAGAAAAAAATATATATAAGAAATGATATTTTGCTTAAAATATAATGGGAAAAAAGCAATTTTTAAGGCCATTAAAAAAGTTAATGACAATTAAGCCCATTTTCCTTTCTCATTACTGTAATGCATGCAGACATTTTATTTTTCATAATTTTTTGTATTATTCTCATTTAGATCCTCATTATTATATTTTGCTTTGCAAACATAACTGAACATACAGAAACTACAGTTGATCAAAAGCTAGTAAATAATAAAATAATTTAAATGTAAAATAAAAAGTAAACAAAAATGTTGTTAATTAATATTTAAATAATGAAACAAATTAAGCTCAGTTGGGAATCCTTGCATTACAGTAAGAAAACTGGGATAACAAAATGTGCTCAAATCTTAAAGCTGGACTTAATTGTTTATATTTTCTTTTGATTTTGGTTTGAAATATGACCTGAACGAGTTCCTGACAGGCTGAGATTGTTCAGCAGCATGGAAATCAAACAACGGGATAAATTGAGAGAAAACAATTGTAATTACAAGTACAACCCAGAGGCATCCTGGGAAATTAATTTATTAATTTATGATGCCCTAAGGTGATTCTCACTTCCATGGGTTTGAACTTGGCTTAAAAATCAGCTCATCCTAGCAGGAGCCGCTCTCACGGAGAGGCTGATGATTGATTTTGCAGCACAGGCTGAACTGTTCTTCCCAGTCAGAAAGATCTGTGCTGTTTGTCATGATTTACAGTGTGCTTTACAGTGTTGGAAAGTAAGTAACTAGCGGCGCTACTAGTGTTTACATTTTTCTATATTTCTAGGAATGAGATGTAATACTCAAACTTGACTAAAAAAATCTCTCTCTCTCTCATGTCAAGCATTGCAGAGGTAGAAGCTAATAAACATTAGATGAACACAACTAAATTAAAATGCCAACACTTTACAATAATGTTTCATTAGTCAAGATTAATCAATACTTTAGTCAGCATGAACTAAGAATGAACAAAACTTCTCCAGCATTTATTCATCTGAGTTCATGTTCATTTCAACATTTACTAATACATTATTAAAATCAGAAGTTGTGTTTGTTAACATTAGTTAATGCGCTGTGAACTAACATGAACAAACAATGAACAGCTGGATTTTTATTAACGAACATTAACAAAGATTAATAAATACTGTAACAAATGTGTGCCTCATGGTTAGGTCATGTTAGGTAGTACATTGATATTAACAAATGAGACGTTTTGTATTACCATTAAAATAGTAAAGATTGCCTTGGAAATGAACTGAAAAAAGTTTTAGATGAAGCAATTCAATTATTAACTGGAAATAAATAAACTAAAACTGAACTGAAATTAAATAAATAAAAAAATATTAGTAATAGTAATAAATAGTATTTTTTTAATCAAATTAACCATAATCCCCCCTCAATGAAGACAGACAAGTCCCGTTCTCCTGGCAACCGCCAAACCCAGCCTCGTCCATGGGACTGTCAGACTGAAGCGTGATTGGTCACTCAGAGAACACGTCTCACTGCTCTAGAGTCCAGTGGCGGCTGCTTTACTCCACTGCATCCCTCGCTTTGCATTGCACTTGGTGATGTAAGGCTTGGATGAGCTGTTTGGCCATGGAAACCCATTCCATGAAGCTCTCTACACACTGTTCCTGAGCCCATCTGAAGGCCACAGAAGTTTGAAGGTCTGGAGCTATTGACTCTGCAGAAAGTTGCCGACTTCTGCGCACTGAGAACATTTCACGAATGGACTTATTGCACAGGTGGCAACCTATCACGGCACCACGCTTGAGTTCACTGAGCTCCAGAGAGCGACCCATTCTTTCACTAATGTGTGTAGAAGCGTCTGCAGGCCTAGTGCTTGATTTATACACCTGTGGCCATGAAGCGATTGAAACACCTCAATTCAATTATTTGGAGGGGTGTCCCAATACTTTTGGCAATATAGTGTATGTGTGTGTGTTTCTAGTTGTATTCAGTGTGCTTTTATTTAGTGTTGTTTGATGAAAAAGATGCACCTACAAACCCAGTGTACCTGCCAAATCTGAGAAGAAGAAAAAACCTTAACAGGTTTTTTACAGGATCTGCTTTTGAAAATCATCACTGCAATGGCCAAAAGTAACCACCAGAGACATTTTTTTATGTATCCAAACTCACCCCTGCCTCCCTCGCTGTTTTTGCTGCTTTTCCTCCTTTTCTCCGCCCTCCCTTCCACGAGACGGGGAACGAGTTCGGGCTCCGCGGGGACTGCTGGAGCTCCTCAAAGCAAAAGAGGCCCGCCGTTGTGTCTGATTGAAACGAGAGAAAACGAATGATTTGGCGACTGATGTCTCTGCTCGTGTGTTCCCTTGATGGCCAGCAGGAAGTTAAGGGCTACCTGAGCAGGTGGCATGCTGGCAGCAGCGGTGGGCATCACTACGGGATCCATGAGTGTTGTCACCGTGTTCTCGCTCTTGGCTCGGAGCAGCGGGTGAGGATGCTGAAGGCCAGCCGTGATGGGTTGATTCAACATACCGTCCAGAAAGTGAGGACTGTATTTGGGGGTTTCCAAAAACGGAACTGATGGGAAAGAATAAAAGATTAAAGAAGTTACTTAGAGATGGGCTCTTTTCCAAAACCGTCTACATAGGCAGCTGCCTTCTAAGGAACTTCAAAAGCAAGCAATTTGGAAAGAGTACATAGGCAGAAAGTTAAACAGAAAAGTTAAGTACACGCGAAACACGACTCACAATTCAAACAAAGCTTGACTTTAGCATGTACCTAATGGTGTTACTTTAATATTATAGTATATTTTTAGTTTAGATTATGTAATTGTGTTATGTGCCACCTTTTTATTTTGCATTTTTCTATTTAGCCTTAATTCACTTTTAAGTATTAGTTTTATAAATTTTAATACTTAAACCACATTTCTCAAGTTTTATTAGGCTCAAGTTTTTCCATCTAATATTTATGTTATTTTATTTGACAATATAAAAAAAAAACATTTAGTTAATGATAAAAGTGGTTCCTTAACCAATGATGCATTACTGGGATAAGAATAATACATAAAACACAAATATTGAGTAAAATTGTCTACTTTAATTAGATTAAACTGCTGATCATCTTCATCAGTACTTTGTTTTTTTCACACTGAGCTTGGCGCACTGCATTATGGGTCTTGGCTTCTCTGCAAAGGACTCCGTCTTAGAATTTGGCCAAAACAAGGTACCATTAAACAGTAGTCTACATAGGCTAGATTTTGGAAGAAAGCATACTTATCATTTCTTTCTGTCATAAAGATGCACACTCACCAACATCTGCATCATTGTGATTTTTGATGATTTCTCCCAGTTCAAAATGGCCCGACATCACAGCAACCTGTAAAAGCAGCATTGCAATCTTTACTTTGAGGACAACTATTGCAATCAGCATTCTAAGAAACATGCACTTGCTGTTGATTATTATTAATTTTTTCTAGCATTTACATGTTTAGTAGCGGTGAAACATCCCACATGCATAAGAAGTCATGTGATTGGAACTGATAACACACAGTTACCTGGAAGGGCGTTTGACCATGTTTGTTCTTTATCTCCTTACTTGCTCCTCGGTAAAGAAGGACCCGAACGCAACTCTCCTGAATGGACAAAGGAAATGTCAATCCTTAGTCATTAGACTAATTATCATAAACAAAAACCACTGAAATATTTAGCAAATTGAAATAAAGCTGAAATAAAATAAAATAAAATGTAGACAAAAAACTTCAGAAGAAATTAGCAATGTTGCATTGGCAACTAATTGAAATACATTTAAACCAAAAATTATTCAGACACAGATGTGCAGGACACTATAGTTCATTTACGTAAGTGAGGAGAGCAAAATAAAGTAAACTGTGACACCCAAAAATTCTTCATACAGTGACTATCAGTATAATTTGATGACCTGAGCACGTTTTCCTGAAAAAGTGTTTTTTTCTTTAATTGCTAACGTGACACAATTTTAACACCACAGACTGAACACAATGAAGTGTTCCTTGGTTCCCGGTTGACCTAAATTGATATTATCGGATTGTGTGCTTAAAATTAACAGCTGATTGGTTGATTGTAATCCATTACTTCCTTTTCTATCAAAGTTATCTTACATTAACAAGATAATCTGTAGCAAATAAACTGTGTGAGAAAATGTTGAAGGTCTGAATAAATTTTAGTTTAAGTTTAACAAACTAAAACTGAAATAAATTAAACCTAAATTATAATCTTTAAAAAAGGGCATAAGCACCTAACAAAATTACATAAAATTTAACTAAAATGTAAATAAACTGAAAATACAAAAATGAAAGCTAATTCAAAAATGTTAATAACAACTACTAAACATGTTTCTGGATCAAATCAGAGTCAGAAATGTTGCTTCGGCAACTACCTGAAATAAGTTGAACTAAAACTGGAATAAAAATAAATTAAACCTACCAATCTATATTGCAATCTTAAAAAACAAACAAACAAGTAAACATGTCGTAAACATGTTACAAACTCAACTAATAAAAAATATATATAAAAGCAAATTCAAAATTAGATAAAAATGAACGCACAAAAAAGCACTAAACTAAACCGTGTCACATCTGCATTGGTGGATTACTGCCGGATCATGTATTACCTTGTTGTAAAGGGCACATATGTGGAGGGCAGTGTTTCCTGATGCATTCTGGGAAGTGGTGTCTGCACCATAGAACAGAAGGTGTTCTAAGTGTTGGGCAAATCCATGCTGGCACGCCTACAGGTGAGTGAACAAAACACAAAGGTTAAAGAAATAAGAACAACATCTGACTTATTGGGAAAAATCAGAAGAACAGGGAAATCTAGAGGAATAACCTAAAGACAGCATTGTGTCATGTTACAGTGTAGTTACATATTTAAAGGTCCCGTTCTTCGCGATTCCATCTTTCAAACTTTAGTTAGTGTGTAATGTTGCTGTTAGAGCATAAATAATACCTGTAAAATTATAAAGCTCAAAGTTCAATGCCAAGCGAGATATTTTATTTAACAGAAGTTCCCTTTCAAAGCCTACAGCGAACGGCCGGTTTGGACTACACCGCTGCACTTCCTGCTGTGATGACGTCACTAGAACCGTTTGTTGACTAAAGCTCCGCCCACAAGAACACGCAAAAAAGGGGGAGTGGTCTCGTTGCTCTCCCACGTGGAGAAGAGCGCGCATTCAGCGCTGGCATCGCCCCGTTATGGTGAGAGGCGGGACCTTTCCGGGCAAAGTGCGCTAAGCTGCTGTCCAATCACAACACGGGAAGCACTGACCCAATCAGAACTCGTTACGTACATCTGAAGGAGGGACTTCATAGCACAAGGAAATCATCAGGCCGTTTTTAGGACAGAGGAAACAGCGCTGTACAGATAAGTCAATTGTGTGAAAAATACTGTGATTTTTTACACACGAAACATGAACTCATGTTATATTGCACACTGTAAACATAATTAAAGCTTCAAAACACGCGAAGAACGGGAGCTTTAAGTTCTGAGTAATATTAATTACCTACACATACTCACTAAAGGGTTAGGGTTTGGTTGAGGGTTGCACTTATGCATCATTTACTTTTACTACTATGGTAAGTACATGTAACAAGGACACTAAAGGTGTAAAGTTTTAGTTTATTACAATAACCCTGCTCTGCTCTCTCGATATTTGGTACTGGTCATTAAAAAGCCCATAACGTTTGTTTGAACTTTATTAAATTTCTCCTAAATGTTCTGCTTGTGGGCCAGAATGTCTTAATTCAGGAGATAAGATATGTAATCACTGGGCTCTCAGGGTGTTGTGGGAGTCGTACCATCAGATCATGGCGTGTGGGTAACTGGAAGGTAGGTGGATGTGAATTGGGGATAAAGAAATTGTATTCATATTTTTTGTGCACAAAGAAGTTAAGAAAAGAGAGGAACGAACTAAAAAGAAAACCTTTTGTTTAATATCAAGCAAGGACAGACATTAGAAGACGATGAATGAGATGAGAGATGAGAGATGGGTACCTGTGAACTTCAACCTCTCCAAACGTCTCTTCATGTCTGATCTATGGAGAGAGACACACACAGAGAGAGAGAGAGACAGGGGAAGACTATGGGCTGTGTCTGACAGTGGATTCAAAAGCACCTAGACGTTGTTCTCCATTTGTTGAAGGCTTTTATGTGCTTAACTGTGATTGGGTGGGTAGGGATTCATTTAGTTTCAGGTGCACAATGCACAGAAACAGCTGTGCGTCTCATGAGAGTGGTGGTGTAGTGGTTATATCTCAGGGTAGCTGGAGCAATGAACTATCACTGAAGCAGAGCACTTAACTCCGGGTTGCTCCACGGGGACATGAACTGTACTGTAGTAAGTACTAGAAGATGTTTAGGATAAAAACATCTGTTAAATCAGAGGTTCTCACAGGTTTGTACATTAGACAATATGTACAGCCCTGACCCAACAATCTGGATAGTTTGACTGGTGTTTTAGTATTACTTACATACCATTATAGATGTTTTTAACTCGCTCTTATTTTTATATTTTCAGTTTTTATTTTAATATTTAGTTTGCTTTAGACATTTTATTGAGTGCTTTTCTCATGACATGGATTTTTTTTTAGTTTAATACGTTATTTGAGGTTGATTTATGGATGTGTCAAGAGACAAGATTTTTGCACAGTATTCTTAAGACCCTTCAGTGACAAAATTCATGACAAATTATCTGCAGGTGCATTTTGAAATGTTTTAACTAATCTTGTAATTAATGTCATTTCAGTTAACAAACTTTTTTTTTTTTGTTAGTCTTATTAAATGCAAATAATAAGTGCAACCATAATTAAATTACTTTCTCAATATTCGAAGTGTAAACAGAGACAAGCTAAGAAGTGGTTACAACCACACAGCCCAGCCTAAGATAGCTTTGATAGTAGAAGGCTATTGTATGTCACCTAATTTGCACGAACCAGGGGCTCTCGTTTACTTTAGTTTTCAATTCGCCATTGCATGTACTCTGTGTTTTGCCAGTTCTGAGCACGCATTCTACAAGATAATAAGACATTTATCGGACACTATTAGGCTTTGTTGCTTATAAATCCTCCATCATAGTCGTATCAATCATCTCACCTTACTCTCGTCACGTGATCAGTGAAATGCGATTCCTGCTGGACTGCACGAGACTCCGCAGCTCGCTGAGCAGAGCAGACGTTTACAATAGTAGACACCATTATCCAACTGAATTAAATGTTTTTTATTTCTATAAAAAGCTAAACAACAGAGGAGCATGTAATGTAAACATAGCAGTGGCATATTCTATGCTTATTTCTCCCTCACACTCCGTCATGGCGAGTGAACTTTTCACTCGGCAAGAAATCTCGTCACATTTTAATCTTGAGATCTCATGGCACACCTATTAATTTATAATGTTAATAAGGCTATTATATATGAGGAACAATTATTATTTTCTACCTTCATTCTGACCCTCTGTCTAAAATGACATGGCTTGTACTTAAACGGCCACTGTTATGATTGGCTAACGACAATGCACTGTAAAGAGCAACGACGATAAAACCATCATTTACAGAGTCAGTGATTATAATGGCTCCTATTTGCTTCCAGTGTACATAAGCAAATGTATTTGCAAGATTTTGCAATAACAAAAAGAGCCATTTCTGAAGCTTGATTAAATACGTTTTAATGGTACAAAGACCTCCTACATATCAAAAGATCACAGCACATTTGATTCTTCATGTCATGACCCTTTTAATATTTCTGTTTAACTTTATTTTAATTGTCTAGGTGCTTCAGTTTTAGTACTTCCAACTTAGTTAGCTGCCAAGGCATTTATTTAATTACCGAAAATAATCTTTAATGGTTTGAGCTTACAATAACTCTCTTTGACAGCCAATAATTTACTAGTACTTTGGTACTGTACTGAGTTTATGCATGTCAACAACAGACGATAGCAAGAAGCATTTCTCCTATATTTTTAAAAATGAAAAGCCTAAATCATTTTACACTTTTAGTTGCATTTTACTGTTTGCATTTAGCATCGTTTTCCTCATTTTTTGTTTACTTCCCTTTAAAAAAAAATATTTTGACATTATGATGTGTAATAGGGTAAACGATAAAGGTTGAGGAATCCCACCACTTGACACCTGATGATTGGGGAAAAACATCTTCAACAGATGATAAACAGAGTCTAGTTGCTAATGAATACAGACACTCAGTGATGATCAGGATGAAACACAAGTATGTGCAGATGTTTAGAATCACAAGGGCGAAGAGCATGAGACTGACAGGAAAGAGTTCAAATGTCGTTATTCAAGCACTATTTGAATTTTTAAAAATTCAAACTTTTAAAAATTACACATTTGAATGCTTAAAGCTACTTATGGCTATTTCTAGTCATCTAATGCAGCAAAATGCACTTTTTCTATTATAATTTTAATGTGGGCCATCAAAGATGTGCCACAGGACCACAGTCTGGCCTTGGCAAGAGAAATGTAGGGATGCTAATTGATTTAAAGTGGAAATTTAGCAGCCACATGTAAAAATAAAAAGAGAACCAAAAAAAGAGAATGATGTGTGAATATAAATAAAACCGACTGAAACAGACACATGCATGCACACATATACACAGAGTCCATAATATACAGATATACAGTACATTATTCCCTTGTGTTTAGGACCGTAAGTGACGCACACCTGGTGTGACTCGTCCCAGCCGTTCTCATCTCTGACTCCCAGTTGTGCTCTATAGTACAGCAGAGTTTCACAACAGGACGTGTCGCCCCCTGTCAGCACTGAGTGGTACAGCGGCGTCAGACCACAGCGGTCTCGATAATCTGGAGAAGCTCCCAAAGACAGCAGAGCCTAAAAGATGGGGTGGAAATAAAGAGTTATGCACGTTAAGATTACCTCAATATTAACAAATCAATATTATCAATGTGTCAACATAAATTTCTTACGCAAATAAAAAGTTATGGAGATAAATGGAGAAGTATTTAGCTGGTCATGGTCGTGATCTCAAGACAAGGAAACTTTGCTCGAATGAAAACTGATATGACTAGACTTTTAGGTGTAAAATGTATTTTAAAGTGCCCCTATTATGCTTTTTCTGATAGAACAGACATGTAGTGTATAATATTGCTATCTGTGGATGCAAAAAGGTCAGATCAAAGCACAGATACATTAAGTTATTGTTTCTTTTGAGCTTAAAAGGACACGTGCACGCAAAATTAAGTCAAAATGCCTGTCTCTGCGAGAATCCTAGTAAACAGTCGGTTATGTGTTGTATCCATTTTGGATAATAAAGTTTATTGTTAAATTGTTAAATACCCTGCCTCCATTACATTTTGTTGTCACGTCATCATAAGTGTTTGATAGCCACATTTGAGTGATGATTGCAACAACAAAAAAATTATATACTGTATTCTATATACAGTACCAGGAATTCAAATATGGTATTGAGCATTTGGTTTCCAACATACACATTAAACGGTCGGCCCATCACAACAGACTGGGCCATCTGACCAATGAGAGCAGAGCAAGCTCTCAGAAAGGAGGGGTTTAGAGATCGAATCCTTCATCGAACGATTCGGACTCTGTGGGAAAATAGATGACGCTGCAATATAGTATATGCAGTGTTTTTTGACCTTGAATGCATGTAAACCTATTGTAGGAGACTCCAAAAACAACCTTAAAATAGCATAATAGGGGCACTATAAGAGAAAAAAACTACTTAGTACACCTCAAAATATGTAAATGTATTTTGTTAAATCGTGCTGTGAATAAACTGCATGTATTTGTACCATCAGTGCAGATTGGTTGTGTGCTCGGACTGCTTTGTGGAGGGGTGTGAGTCCGTCTCTGGATCTGAAATCCACATGAGCTCCGTTCAGTACCAGAACACGAATCCCTTCCACGCTCAGACTCCCCTGAACCGCCAGAGTCAGAGGCGTCTCTGAGAGGCAGAAGGAAACAGATCCTGGCATTACAGCTACAGAGGAACAGCTTCATTTAAGAATAGCAGACAACATGATGAATGTTAAAATGGCAAACATGAAAGGATTGTCTCGGTTAGAAGTGACCAATGAGCTGCAGCGTTACTGTGCCATCATAATGCCTGCGAGCGAGATACTGAACTCTTGCTTAATCTAAGCGTCAGTGCAAACGTCACATCTAATAAAAAGCATCCGTTCCATAAAAGCATGACAGGTGATGAGAATAGACTCAGAGGAACATAAGCTTTGAGTTTAAGGTCAATGAGACGAGACGATTCTGACAGCAATGTTGCCAACACAATGACGCTCATCAAAACTGAAAATGTCAAATGTTTAAACATTCTCTGTGCAATCTACATGTACAACATCAGAGGTTCTCAGTCCCTTCATCACACTCCGTTCTGCACATTTTGCATATATCTCTTTTCAGTTCAGAAGTTTGTTCAATTCGACCGCAAGTGCCCTGCGAAGCAGACTTCACAGGATATTCCGCCATAAGTGAGATTTTAATCCAAAAGAGGTGCATGTCTTTGGTTCAATGGGCACTTCTAATGGCACAGGAAACATCGATACATCACTTCATGTGAAATGGATTGCTGACTGCAATCATTACACATTTTTGTGACTTACTGTGATTAATAACACTCTAGCGTGTCAATAACCTTAAGTAGTATGGCAAAGTTAAAAAAAAATTAACACTTTAGAAAAAAACATTGAAGACATTTGTGAATCAATGCGAATTGGTAGAAGATAGAATTGTGATTTATATGTGAATTTCCCCCAAACCCTATTAAATGAGATAAAAAAACATCAAAATTATATTTATTTTCACATTAAGCATCGCAACTGATATTTATCACAGTTAAGCAATTTTAAATACGACAATTATATTAAATTAATAACAATTTAATATTTTGATAAATGTACTTGGATTTATAATATAGTCGAAACATGCAAACTAAACGAAAATTATGTTATGTATTATGTTTATGTAGTTATAGTATATTATATCATACCTCAAACTTCTCTAATAAGCGCTACTGGAGTCTGTGTGTGATGATGTTGCAGGCAGACGCGTAACGCAAATCCACAAATGAATGACAAAGTGAACTTCAATGATCGGGATTGAGAATCACTGTACTGCACAATATATGCAATCTAGACCAACAAAAGTGATCTAACATCCAGGATCACACTGAGTGCCCAAATTAAATGATTGCACTTTTTTCCTCATTTGAAATGTCATACTCCAGAGTTTATATATTTAAAGCACTTAAATAAAAGGTTTTTTTTAAATCACTTTTCCGCAAGCTTCATTTAAGGGTTTGTCTTAGCATATTTTCCATTTGGAGACTCCTAAAGTATTCATGACCGTTCACATAGTTGTCCATGCGTCTC
The DNA here is from genome assembly GCF_024679245.1 of Pseudorasbora parva. NCBI lineage: Eukaryota > Metazoa > Chordata > Actinopteri > Cypriniformes > Gobionidae > Pseudorasbora > Pseudorasbora parva. Next base: position 3,467,952 of record NC_090195.1, read on the forward strand.
ACCTCCGCTTTCAGTGTCGTGGTAGTTCGGATCCAGTCCTTTCTCCAGGGCTTTACTCAATTTCTCCACAGCTCCACCGTAAACATAATCCAGGAACTTCTTTAGATTGGCCTGTAGAGGGAGACACACACACACAGACACTTCACCTCCTTCCTTTAGTCAGTCAGTCAGTCTTTTTTTTTTTTTTTTTGTCAGTGTGTTCATCCACAACACTTCCGTCTATATGTGTTTTTGCTGGCCGTTTCTCCAATTATACAGGATCTGATTTTGGTGGATATTAATACTTTTGTCCTTTATTTACCTTGGTGTGCAGCTTCGCCAGTTGTTTCTCATCCAGGTTTGTCTGTTTGTAGACCCGTGTCTTATATCTGAACTGTGAGTTTTAGACACCAGGAAGAGAGGGGGGATAGAACGAAACTGGTTAAAGCTGGTTCAGTTTACAAGTTCTGAGAAACAAGAACTAAAGAGTCTTTAATATAGACGGTCGGTCCAAACTGTGCACAGTTTCTGGAGACTTGAATGTCACAGCCAAAATTAAATAAAATTAAATAATGAAATGAAATATGAAATGAAAATAAATAAATAATAAAAAATACATGTAAATTAAATAATGAAATTAATAAAATAAATAAATAAATAAAATACATTTCAATTAAATAATAAAATTAATAAATAAAACAAAATAAATAAATAAAATTAAATAATGTAATGAATAAATTAAATTAAATGAATAAATAATTACATTAAATTAAATGTAATATTAAATTAAATAAAACAGGAAAATAAAAGATTCTGAATGACAGATTAAACATTTAAATCTTAAACTATAATTAAAAATTGATATATTAGGAAAAGAGTCTTACAATATATTATATAATTAATGTAGATTCAAATTTAAAAGGTTGAATTTACTCTGGACATATATTCTTCATAAATGTGTAAAAAGTTTTTTTTTTAAATACATTTCATATTTATTCATCTTTAATTTATTATATGTAGTTTCTGATAGTCAAAAAATGGTTTGATAGTTTAGTTCCATTTCACAAATAGGCATTTCATAATTTTTCATAAAGGTATTCAGTAACACTTCACAGTAAGACCCCATTAGTCATTGTCAGTTAACACTAACAATAAATGAGCATGTTAGTATTTATTCATCTTTATTAACCTGAAATTAAAATACACTTATTCATTGTTAGCTAGTGTTAGCTCAAGTAAGTGAAGTAATATTAACATGTACTAATAAATTATTAAAATTTAAAAGTTGTATATGTTGAAATTAACAGGAAGTATTGTTAGTTTATGTAAACTAGTGATAAACAGAGCCTTATTGTAAAGCGTTGCCAGTTTCTATTTTGACAATTTGCCCCTGTAGGCTCAGCATGAGCCAAAAACAATTGAAATGTTCAAGCTTTTTGTAGCCAAGACTCTAGGTATGTCTGTGCAGAAGGTTATGATGTAAAGGAGCATTCTGGGTAATGTTGTCTAGTGTTTGTGAGACTGTGATCTAATATTCGTTACAGCACCTCCAGGTAGGGCACTCCCTTCTCCAGAGACTGGGAAAACTCTCGAAGCAAGCGCTCCTCCTCCAGGAACTTGGCATCTCGTCCCTCTCCAGCTGGCTGGAAGAGGCCGTAATTGTAAACGTCCCACAACGACTCGCTGAGAGAACAAATAATCTGCTGCTTCGCACTCCAAACGCTCGAGTCGGGATCAAACCGCAAACACTTCTACAGACGGCGAGAGAGAAAACAGGTTTGAGGAAGAGAGTAAGAACAACAGATTGAACTGGATTTAAGGTTCAAAACAACTTCTGTGAGGTGCTGTCGTTCACCACAGGCCTTCATTTTGACTCATACCTCGTACAAAAGTCGTGTTTACAGTAATGCACTTACAATGGACGCCTATGGGAAAGACTTTCTGGAGGATTTACAGGCAGAGTGTGCAACTTGTACATTAAAAGACTTACATTTACATGCATACATTTATGCAACAACGTGTATGAAAGTTTTTGAGCATGTTAAGAGCCACACAAATCCCTAAAAATATGAAGGAAAAAAATCCTGCATAGAACGATAGGAAACTGCACACTTTCAGTGCTTGGGTCCTAATAAAAATGACAAAAACACAAAATTACTGCAAACATGATTTTTGCTTGATTTTCCAAACTGAAAGACAAGCGGCAATAATTTTCTGTGGTGCACAAAAACATGTCAAAGATTAAACATTTTGATTGCTTAAAGGGGGGGTGAAACACTCAGTTTCAGTCAATCTCATGTCAATCTTGAGTACCTATAGAGTAGTATTGCATCCTTCATATCTCCGAAAAGTCTTTAGTTTTATCATATTTATAAAAGAAATAAGGGCTGTACCGAGTCTTTCCGGAAAAAAACGAGCGCCTGGAGGTGTATCGAGTGGGCGGAGCTAAAGCGGTGACGTCCTCAAGCGTGGAGAAGAAAACGCTACCCAGATTCAGATAAATGATCCAGAATCATTCAGAGGCTGAAATAAATTGAACAGGAGAAACAGCAACAGCAGGACGTCCGTCTCTGTGGTATGGACTGTATTTAGTGGCCTGTCAACATTTGTGTGTCTTTACTCACAGTTTATGAGGACATGATTCGGTTTATGGACTATTGTATGCGACTAAACCTTAGCAGTAGCAAGCAAAACGGTTTTGCACGTCAGAATACTGTAATGTTATACAGAACAACAATGGAGTCCGTTAGCCCATTTGAATGATGAAGCATGCTTTGTGAGAACGCTAGGTTTATGTTTGGGTGATTTTACAATAATCAAACTGACACCTATATTGGTCAGCTAAACAAATGTATTTAAACACACACCATAGATCGCATGCTCCATTGATAAATTAACTAACATTATAAATGGACATGATGTTTACTGATGTATACTTACGCGACGATAGCCAACAGCACAGACATTTGAAGCAGTTTTACTCACCTGCTGCTTCCAAAGCACGACCGTGAACCTTTATTGCTGGGACTGCTCCATCAAAAACACACTTCTTTGGTAACTGTTGATTTGGTGAAGTCCTGACAGCAGTGACTGTGGAGATCCACTTTTTCAACATGACTGAAGCGTGATGTTATGAAGCTTCCCATCATTTCTGCCTTCAAATCGGTTCACATGCAGCGCTGCCTTCCCGGAATGCTGTGCGGACGCGTTGAAGTCGTTTGACGTCACCCATAGGAATAAAGTGGAGCGCGGCGCGTCAGAAGTGTTCACGGATGAGTGGATCTGCACCTGAGAGTGTTTATGGGCATGCGTTTCCTCTCTCGCTCTAGTCATGCGCGCGCGCACGTACCATACCGGGAGAAGAGCCCGTACGGCCCATACAAGGACCTTCCGCTCTTATTAACGTCAAGCCGACCCATACTCGAAAAAAACTCTCCGAAATTTGTGAGAAACCGGAAGGAGTATTTTTAACACAGAAATACTCCATCAAACGTCCAACATTAGTTTTTGAAACTTTGTCTATGTTTAAGTCTTTAACAGTGTAAAAGCTCAGTATGCATGAAACAGCATTTCACCCCCCCCCCTTTAAAATACTGACACCAGTTGAATATGATTTTAAAATGACACAGAAGAGCTTGTGTGTTGTTTGCATCTGAACAATCAATTTCACAAGCCTTTTCAAAAGCCTTAAAACTTCAGCACTATGGAGAGTGAGCGTCAGCACGCTGCTTTATCTGGGGATTGTTAATGCGCCGCGATTGAGCATGTTAAGTGAGCTGCTAATTGAGTCAGGAGTTTAGATGAGTTTAGATGAGAGCGATTTTGACATTAAATCAGGTCAGAGCTCCCACACAAATCATGAGAGGAAACTCAAGCTCAGTGTGTGTGTTTATTTAAAAATTTTCCCAGAATAGCTTGACACACACACTAATATCCAAGAGCACTAAATATTCTTTCATTAAGGATTCCCATGTTCCCGTCTTTTTCTCCCCCTGAATTAACTTATTTTTTAATTTTCTTTTAATGTCTCAATCCCTCCCACGATAATCTTTGGAGACACAATAGATCCATAGTAAATTAAAGTGTGTGTGTGCATGCGCGCATGAGTGTTTCGTTGAAGCTTTTAGAGACTCATTATGAACATTCACTGCTGTACAGTGTGTGTGTGTGTGTGTGTGTGTGTGTGTGTGTGTGTGTGTGTGTGTGTGTGTGTGTGTGTGTGTGTGTGTGTGTGTGTGTGTGTGTGTGTGTGTGTGTGTGTGTGTGTGTGTCAGTGACTGACACATGAACATCAGGCCTTAATTTGGCAAAGTAGACAATTTATTTAATTTCATGATTATTTATATTGCGATCTGTGCCGTTTGATTACAGACTTCAGTGTCTTGGCAAATCTGACCAAAGTCTGATCCAATATTATTTGGAGGAGACGCATGCGATTACTGGACTATTTTTCAATAGACTAAGACTGACCAATAAAGCATTTTAAACAAAAAACTAAACTATCATCATTATTATTATTATTATATAATTATTATATTAACTGCCCAAATATTTATTACATAATATTTTCTATTTCACATAATTAAAATACAAAACAATATACATATTTTTTACAATAATAATTACAGCTAAAAAATGTATTACAGCTATAAAATTAATTAATTATGAATATGTATAACCATAATAATAACTAAAAAATCATATACAACAACAAAAATAAAATATTTGTATTATTTTTTTATTATAATAGAGTAAATTGATTAAATTATTTTATTTCACTTTATTTGACAACAATAACTAAAAAATAAATATAAAAATAAAGCTATTTCATGCATTCTAACTTTTCATGGTTAAAGAGTTGATTCTCATGCTAAACATGGCCAAAAAAATAAATAAAACATTCCTGCTGGTTTCGAACAAATTCGGAAAGTATAAGCCTGTGTGAGGTCATAACAGGCGGAAATGCTTGTATGGGCAATTCTCCCGGATAAGCACATGCTGATCAACGAGCTTCGTTCAGGTTACATTTTGTTTCGAGAGTGTTTTCATACTTGATTCGATTGCCTGGACCGAACCAGGGTTCGATTGCTCCCCGCTCCCCCTGCCCCTTCTGCACTGTGTTCATAATTATATTACTTGGGTCCGAACCGGGGTTCGTTTGCGTCAAAGCAGCAGATGTTTACCCGGTTGCTTAGTAACGACAGTGAGCGAAGGCAGCAAAATGCATGGCGTTGCTCCTGTCACTTTTATATTTTTGTTTTTGAATCGTTGGTTTTGTTACCAAAGCTTCAGTACGTAATGGTACTTGCGTCTATCTGCCGTGAATGCCCTGCAAATGCTGTAAACAATGCCGAAGACCAGCAGAAATTAGATCTACAGAGCTCTTCTTGCAGTATATCAGTTATGCTCATCCAGGCAAATGAGAGAAACACACATTTTTATCAAATTATACATCATTAATAGCGGTTCACTTGCGTAATTTAGTACGATTGCGTTCACATCAGCAGCGAACCGTATCAGAGTTCACATGAAACGAACCCCAGACCACCTTTTCAGTGGACTCGGGTACGGTTCGCGTTTGCGCACCCGAGTTCGGAAGACCACGTTCACATCATCCAAACGAACCAAACTCTGACGTCAATCGAACCCGGGTGTGCAACAAAAGTGCTTGTGTGAAAGCACCCTTAGACCACGATATCAACAATGTCACTAATGAAGTGTGTTTCTGGTTTTGAGGGAAAGATAAACTACTTGTTCAGCTTCCCAAATAACCCAGCGTTAAACAGTGGATGCAGTTCGCTTTTCCGGAGAACATAATGTGAACAACATTAACGTATAGTGAATCAAAAGTTATCCAGGGATTATGCCACACTGCCATTCATACATTCATGACAGTGTGTGTGTGTGCGTGTGCGTGTGCGTGTGCGTGTGTGTGTGTGTGTGTCTCTCTTTAGCCCCGCCCACTGCACGCTTTCACAAGTTCAGCTGTTTTCAGAAAGAATCCATACAACATATCTGTCTTTTATAAATATGACAAAACTAAAGACTCTTCAGAGATATGAAGGATGCCACACTACTCTATAGGTACTCAAGATTAACATGAGACTGGCAGGAAATGTGTGTGTTATGCCCCTTTTAACAACAAAAATAGTCATAACTGAAAAATCATTACAATACTATAAAATATAATATTAATCATAAATTATTATCATTAGACATAAATCTCTGTACCATATAAAATTAAACAAATTAAGTAAAAAAGTAGATCATTATTGGCCACTCTCTAGTACAGTTTATGAGTATGTCTGAACTGTAAGTGTGTGAACTGAAATAAACAGACCGTTTGTTTGATATCAGGTATGCCGATGCGGAAGACGATCACGGCGAGGTGCGAGTCTTCAACAGGCGTGACCGTGGTCATGCTCCGCTCCATCATACGCCGTCGGGCCTGCTGATTGGTCAAGACCGGGTGATACAGTGGCTGATTGGTTGTCTGATGATAAAGCGTCGGCTGACTGGGCAAATGCGGGATTCCTCTTTGGGCTGAATTGCCAACCCTCGGTTGTCTCTCTCCCCTCTGCCATCCAATCACAACAGCAGCCGGTTTGGATCCGTCCGCCTTGCGTCCGCCCCGGCTTTGGTGTTCCTTTTCTCCCATATCGATCATTCCATTTTGTTTTGCTCTCTTTAATCTCTCCTCATCATCCTCCTCATCATCACCTTCTTTGTCCTCTGCGCTTCCAAAAAAACGCTTGGTGTTTCCCAGCATCCTTTGCTGCACCGTGTCAGCAAGCAGTGTTGATGTTATGCTGTCGGGTCATGGTGCTTATCGGCGTCCACATCAATGTTAGACAGACTGAAGAGGAAAAGAAGAGGGAGAATAAACCTTAGTGGTAATGCTCTGATGTTAAAATTAATATATAGTCGATATAAAGCACCACCTAAACCAGGATATCTTAGACCAGTAATAAACCACACAGAACACCTTAGCAACACCCTGGAAACAACACTGCTGTATAGCCTGCAAATCTTCAATAAATAACAGCATGTTTTAGTTAAAAAAAACTAATGACACTTTTTATTGAATAAAGATCTGCAAGCTAAGAAAGTGTGAGGCTTTTTCCACATTTTACTTCGAAAAAATACAAAAAAAACTCCAGCTGTATCTCCAGGGCTAACAGACTGGATTCAATTTGCAGAAGACTGAAAGTTGAATTTGGGCTAAATTACAGATGATTTATTTGTGAACCTCTATGTGCTGGTGGCATCCATGCGCATCTCCAAGATGATGTTATTACTCTTAGCTTGTTACTGTTACACTTTACCACCCATTTGTGTCCCTGAAAAGACATAATCAAAAGAAAATCGATGCATAACTCCTTTGTGCTATTGTAATAATTGTGGGTCTCTTATGAAAAAAGACGTGGCAAAGAATTATTTTTAGAAATATTTATTATAAAGTGAGTAATGAGCACATTTCGTCGCTTTAAAGGGGCCATGAACTGAGAAATCAAATTCTCCTTGAGGTTTTGACGCATCATACTATAAGAACATCCTTTAAAGACCCTGTAAAGGCCATTTAAAATCTAAACACATTATAAATGTTAGAAATGTATTGCTAAAACACATTGCAAAGACTGTTGAACTGTGTTGTACTGAATTGTGGAGTTAGACGTTAAACAGTTTTTCAGCATTGCAGTGTTCTGGATTTTCTAGGCGGGGCTAAACCGGTGGCCCGATGACACACTGGAGCCTCTGAGGCTGGCTCCTCCCTTAACACATCAGTTTGCGGCTCAACCGCGAGTTACTGTCAGTGCTAGGGCTGTGACATATATCGAAATTATCGAAATATCGCAAATGTACATAATCGCAATATGCATATTGGAATGGCAATATGTAATGATTTTAAAGGTGCACTATGTAGTATTTTTGCAGTAAAATATCCAAAAACCACTAGGCCAGTGTTATATATTTTGTTCAGTTGAGTACCTACAATATCCCAGATGTTACCAACTATTTGTAAATTGTGAGAAAATTGCTATTTTAACTAAGGACAGGGACGTTGCAGCATTGCATTTGAGAGAGTCGCCTGTCAATTGCGTCATATCTGCGCTACCCTCGGTTTCGGCTTTTATTTGGCAGGAGCGCTTTACTCTTAGCAGTGTGAACAAGCGAACGCACGGAGTAACGTCATAACATCGTTTTAAACACACCTAAATGTATCTAATATGATAAACAGAGCTACATGACCTCAAAATCATAACCGGAAGAGTGGATCTGTGCAGGCGCCCGGCAAATGAGTCCCGTCCCGTCATAATAAAAGTCCCGGTATTCGCAAGGCGGGTATTTGTTTAACAATCGCTCCAGCGGCCGTGCTCAGCTCCTCAACACTCAGTCCTGCTCTGCTTCACACTACAGTAACGTTAATAACCGCATGCATGAACGTGATTTCTGCCCGAGTCCTATTTTTCACCGGCTGTGATGAGAAGACCACATCTCCCAAGATGCTGCGCTCACACTTTGCGTCATCAAACTACGCATTTGTTTTGCATAGGCGCCCTCCAGTGGACAAAAGCTGCATAGTGCACCTTTAATAGCCTACTTCAACATTGTGAAAAGTGTAAGTTTTAAGTCACACATTGGGCAGAGCATAAACTGGGCACATTACTGTTACTTATGTGACTTGCTTGATGTTAAAAAGAGTTATTAAATGCAATAATTTGCACAAAAAAAACAATAATTTGCAGTCTCGTGTTATTTGACACATGCAGCGAAACGTGAACAATTTGTGACACAAATGTTTGCTAAAATGCTGCTGGTCACCTTCAGAAGTTGTAGCGATGCTTTCTTTTCCCAGAAAGAATGTGAAACACAAATGGTTTTATTCTCAGTTTTTAAATAATTTTTTTAATATAATTGAAATAGATTTTACACACTCAATTGCAATATCGTATCGAATATCGCATTATTTAACAAGATATCGCATATCGCATTTTTCTTCAATATCGCTAGCTAGCTATGCCTTTGTTGTGGAAATATGTATTACTTGGATGTAAACACTAACAAAACAGATGTGACGTGTCCTTATTTAAAATAATTAGACTGAGTATATGTAGGCTACATTTCATAAGCTGTGATAAAGTCCGCGGGAGTGGACACAAACATTGCGGGTGCGGGCGAGAGTTGAACAGAGGTTGCGGGAGCATCCATTCTGGCTGTAGCGGTGACAGTTGAGCGAGATGGAAAAGGCAGCTTTCCCACGAGTGGGCATGGTTTCAGCACAGCCAAAGTCTCACAGCAGCCAATGACAGCAGTGGGCGTTTACACTGAAGTCTCAGCAGCCAATGAAAGCAGTGGGCGCTTACACTGAGATCTCACAGCAACCAATCACATTCACAGCAGTGGGCGTTTACACTGAAATCTCAGCAGCCAATGAAAGCAGTGGGCGCTTACATTGAAGTCTCACAGCAGCCAATGATAGCACTGGGCGTTTACACTGAAGTATCAAAGCAACCAATCACAGCAGTGGGCGTTTACATTGAGGTCTCACAGTAACCAATCACAGTAGTGGGCATTTACACTGAAGTTTCAGCAGCCAATGACAGCAGTGGGCGTTTACACTGAAGTATCAAAAGCAACCAATCACAGCAGTGGGCATTTACACTGAAGTCTCACAGTAACTAATCACAGCAGTGGGCGTTTACACTGAGGTCACACAGTAACCAATCACAGCAGTGGGCGTTTACACTGAGGTCTCACAGTAACTAATCAGAGCAGTGGGCGTTTACACTGAGGTCTCACAGTAACCAATCACAGCAGTGGGCGTTTACACTGAGGTCTCACAGCAGCCAATCACAGCAGTGGGCATTTACACTGAGGTCTCACAGTAACTAATCACAGCAGTGGGCGTTTACACTGAGGTCACACAGTAACCAATCACAGCAGTGGGCGTTTACACTGAAGTCTCACAGTAACTAATCACAGCAGTGGGCGTTTACACTGAAGTCTCACAGTAACTAATCACAGCAGTGGGCGTTTACACTGAGGTCACACAGTAACCAATCACAGCAGTGGGCGTTTACACTGAAGTTTCAGCAGCCAATCACAGCAGTGGGCATTTACACTGAGGTCTCACAGTAACTAATCACAGCAGTGGGCGTTTACACTGAAGTCTCACAGCAGCCAATCACAGCAGTGGGCATTTACACTGAAGTCTCACAGCAGCCAATCACAGCAGTGGGCATTTACACTGAGGTCTCACAGTAACTAATCACAGCAGTGGGCGTTTAAACTGAAGTTTCAGCAGCCAATGACAGCAGTGGGCGTTTACACTGAAGTTTCAGCAGCCAATCACAGCAGTGGGCGTTTACACTGAAGTTTCAGCAGCCAATCACAGCAGTGGGCGTTTACACTGAAGTTTCAGCAGCCAATGACAGCAGTGGGCGTTTACACTGAAGTTTCAGCAGCCAATCACAGCAGTGGGCGTTTACACTGAAGTTTCAGCAGCCAATCACAGCAGTGGGCGTTTACACTGAAGTTTCAGCAGCCAATCACAGCAGTGGGCGTTTACACTGAAGTTTCAGCAGCCAATGACAGCAGTGGGCGTTTACACTGAAGTTTCAGCAGCCAATGACAGCAGTGGGCGTTTACACTGAAGTTTCAGCAGCCAATGACACCAGTGGGCGTTTACACAGAAGTTCCAGCAGCCAATGACAGCAGTGGGCGTTTACACTGAAGTATCAAAGCAACCAATCACAGCAGTGGGCGTTTACACTGAAGTCTCACAGTAACCAATCACAGCAGTGGGCGTTTACACTGAAGTCTCAGCAGCCAATGACAGCAGTGGGCGTTTACACTGAAGTCTCAGCAGCCAATGACAGCAGTGGGCGTTTACACTGAAGTCTCACAGTAACCAATCACAGCAGTGGGCGTTTACACTGAGGTCTCAGCAGTGGGCTCAGCGCAGACATGCTTCTTTAAACAGAGCATTCAAATCAAAGGCTAAAATCAGGGCAAGAAAGACGGCTTCGATTTCTAAATTATGACCATTTTTTATGTAAAAATTATACCAACACTGTGCACCAAAGGACACATTAATAAACAATAAAACAGTAGTTCATGAACCCTTAATACTTGTTTGCTGAATCGGCATCTCATTTACATTATTTGAGTTATCAGGAATAAACAGAGTTTAAGTTAGACCTACATTGTATAAAACAGGTTAAATCCTGTTGACTAAAATATATTGATCAGCAATCAAAAACAGTCCTAGATACGTCAATTAAATAATGTTCCTCGCCTTTCTTACAGCTTCACATTTTCAATTGAATCAGCTATTATTTATTGAGTGTTGCTCCAACCTCAAGCCGGCCATTGTAAAATGTGTCATATGGTCTGTCAGGCATGTTAACTATTACTCACACTTATCATCTTACATTTAAATTCAAACAATCCAGAACTTTAGACAGCGAAAGAAACAACTGGACATTCAAGAAAGAAAAACGTTCTACCACAAAGTTCTTCAGTGAGTGAAGACATTGCTTTGTAGCTCTTGCTGTGAAATGTTCTTTACAAATGAACTGCATTGACTTGAAGATTACATTGGATGCATCGAGCGCGATTCAGGTCATTGTCCTGTAATTGTGAAGCATCAGCCCGCTGCATTTCTGCTGATTGTATTGTTGTTTAATTAAACACAGAGGGGCACTGACTTACTGAATTCATTTATATCATCTTTCAGTCAGCATAATTGGTCTCTGCTTTACATTACATACTTAAATCACAGAAGTGCACAGACACAGCTCTCAATGCCTGTCATATGGACAGTAAATAGAAACTGACGTCAGTGTTATCCACATTAAGAAACTGT